>NC_062965.1:4626568-4730901 GCF_023119035.1 Salvia hispanica
AATGTCTTGCTCTACTGTATGAACATTGAATATGTTGTTATATAGTAGTTGCTTTATTGCTCTTGATTTGTTCAATGCTTTTTGTTTGCTACGATTTCACTATGCATGTATTATGCAAAATATGGAAGGTGAGTTTGTTACAGGTTTGAGAATATTTAAAAGGTTAAGTCGATGCATTATGGAAGACACTGATAATCTGAGATTTAACACACTAATATATAATACTATATATAATACGAGTAATTCATAGGGATGCAATCAAATGCAAATTCTAAATAATGTACTACAAAACTCCAAATGCAAATTCTAAATAATGTACTACAAAACTCTAAATTATGATTTGGATAGTTAGAAAATATCAACAGATAATAAAATAAAGAGTAGTAATAAAAAATGTCAACACAGTGTCAACAATTGATGGTGTGCTTGACATTTTCTGTTGTTGATATTTTGTTTCTAACGATTCAGATAATAATTTAGAGTTTGTATAATACTTAGAGTTAGGCCTGCTTATTCGGCCGGTTCCGGTTCTAACCGGACCGGTTGACCGGTTAACCGGTTTTAAATTTTCATAAATCCTAGAACCGAAACCAGAGCCGGAACCGGAACCGATGTGTAATTTTAATCCGAATTTATTTATAATTTTAAATAGTTCAACACTAAAAAAATAATAAGCCAACATCTAGAAATATAACAAATAATACCTAAAAAATCAAGTAAATACACAAAAGTACAAACCAACAATACAATAATATTCATATATGGATAAGAGTGATGTCAAGTGTAGTAGGTCGGACTAGTTTATGTTAGCAATTTTTTAATAAAAAAATAGGAGTTCTAAACTTTAGCAATTTTTTAAAAAATAAGTTTTAAAATTGAATTTCAATTCCCCTTTTTGGCTAAACAAATATTCAATGGAATTTCTAATATTACTAATTGATCTTGTTGTGACTTTTTGGTTTATAACGCAACAGTTAATAAATTATTCACAAACATGTTAAAAGCGTATGTTAAATGAATTGTTACATATATTTGTTATAAAGTTAAATTTCTATCATATGAAATGATATTGTAATTGTATAAGTTATTTTGGAAATTAAAAACAAACTTATGATGTCCTACTCATTGTAGTTAGTTCATCAAAAATTGATTGGGGAAATAATTGTAGATTCAAAGTATCACGGTTTAAACATTTTAAATACTTCAGAAACAGAGCTCGCAAATCTAACACTTTTTAAATCTAAAAATCACTCAATGATTCAAATTATTTTATTTTAATTCAAAATTAATTCAATTAAGTTAGATTTATTAGTATATTAATTATAAAAAAATAAAATTGAATTATAATCCGGTTTTCGGTTAGGAAATTCGGTTCCGATTCCAATTCCGGTTAACCGAGAACCGGAGAACCGTTTAAGCACCCCTACTTAGAGTTTACTTTTTATCACTACACATACTCCATATATTAACATTCTATTAAAAGCAAAACTAGAAATAATAATAAATGTAATACAGTAATGAATAATAAAAAAGTAAAAAATAAATGTAATAAAGCATTTTATTGGATTTTTCCACTGGCCTTTTCGAGTGAAAGGCATACTTGCTATTGAATAATGTAAAATTTTTTTGTTAAAATAAAACAAAATTGTCACATCTATCCGCGCATATTTACTACCGGTATTAATGATATTAATTGTAATATTTATGGCATTAATCATGGCCTTTAAGTATTGATTACCCTGTTAATTTCTCTTGTTTTCTGTGGAGCGCACCATAGGCTCGCGCAGTCATGCGCACCACACAACATCCTCTTTATCTATTTCAAACTATCAAAAATGCCCAAAACAATTGATAATTACAATATCAGATATATATTGTTCAATTTATTAATACCCATTGGATAAATCTAACGGCCTACAATTTCGATACGATACGAATATGCACGAAAATAATAATTTTTGGTCAAGCTTTATTAGATTTATGTATTTATCGAGTCGATTCATTATAAAACTATACTTTAATTTTATCCTTTATATTCGTGTAAATCGAGATTAAATTATGTATAAATCAGATTCGTGTTTTATTATTTCGTACTTCATTTTAATTTTATGTCAATAACTCAAAGTATTTTTATTAACTATTAATAGCGTGAAATAGTTTTATTAAATCACCAATAATTTCAAAGGCAAATAGCGAAAAAAAACTACAAAATTTAGTCAAATTATGGTCTATCACAAGGCTTTAAAAATGGAACGGATCTCCTACTCCATCATTCTTGCATCATTCCTATTCCACACTCACAACTAAATAAAAGTATCCCACCATCACTTAATCATCACTTACATGTTTTAAAGATTATTTTATTTTGTTGTTATTTTATTTGTTGTGAGTGATGAAGTAGGAATGGTACAGGAATAGTGGAGTTAGACCTGCCCAAGGTTTATCGAACCGGCGGTTAAAACCGAAACCGTAACCGTCGATTACGGTTCCGAATCGAAACCGTGAGAATTTATCCGAACCGAAACCGTCGATTTTTGAACCGTGGTTCGGTTCAGGTTCAAAATTTTTTGCCGGTTCCGGGCGGTTTCAAACCGGAACCGCCAAAAACCGCCGGAAAACCGTGAAATCAAGTCGGAACCGCAAAAAACCAGCGGTTTTGAACTGCCGAAAAACCGCCGGTTCGGAACCGAAACCGAAACCGGCGGTTTTGGAACCGTAGCCGCGAAACGCCCTTGCGGTTCGGTTCCGGTTCAACAATTTCTAAAACCGGAACCGGCGGTTTCGAACCGTAACCGTCGGTTCCTGAACCGTGGGCAGCTCTAAGTGGAGTAGGATGCTCCGAAAAATGGCCGATTAATCATACTCTATCTGTTCCACAAAGATTGTCTCATTTTTCCATTTCCGTCCCTTCCACAAAATTTGTCTCATTTCATATTTCACTGACACATTCTTACTCACATTTTATTATAAAACTAATAATATAAAAATAGGACTCACATTCCATTAATTTTTTCAACTCACTTTTCATTATATTTTTTGTATCCAATCAAAATGAGACAATTTTTATAGAACGGACAGTAACTTTGATAATTTTCTAAATTGTCTCACATATTTGAATTTCTGGAAAATTGAGCAAGATATATACAGGTAAAAATACAAGAAGAAAAAAAACATAAATTTATTTATTTCAAAACCAAAATCATATCCTTATAGGCCCCCTTCATTTTATGTCCTCACAAATTCAGAAAATAGCTTCTGTTGTATGTATAAATAGCGCAATCATAGAGCACATATCTATTCAAATTCAAAGATAATTATTTGCAGAATTCTCCTCTATTCGCATCTCTACTCTAATCATCCTCAGGTAATTGATTCTTTCCCATTTAATTCCTGAATAGTTTCTCGTTCATTTGCTTTGTTGTTTGTTTTCAAAATTCATGCATTTTACGTGCTAATCTGTTTTTTAATTAGGCTGAGAACCTCAATTTCTGAGTTAGGTGTTGTAAAATTCATGCCTCTCTTTTGATTAATGTGTGAAGTGATGGCTTAGAATTCCAGTAGTTTTTTTTCATACCGGTTTGAGTGAATTTGGTAATTGAAATTTGAGCAGCATTTTTGTTATGTGTATATGCTGTGTTTCTTGCCAAATAGTAACAAAGTCCAATTTTTGTTGATGAATGGAGTTCTGTTGTTATGCATTATCTATGTTGTAAGAGTAATTCTTTGTAATCTATCAACATGTAAAGTTGAATGCCAAACATTCATCATTTATTCTCTCTGTTTTGAATCATATTGGTTGGATATGTCTTAGGTTTCTCTTTGATCCTTAAGAGATAATAAGTTTGAGTTAACAACTATTCAATGATTTTTAATGTTTCTTGTTATGTTTATTCCATTCCCTGTAGGAAGTGAGCCACATCCTCCCACCTAAGGTTCGATTTTTTGAAGGATCGAGTCTAATGATGTGGCATTGTTATGCTTATGATTATGATTATTCGGTGTTCGTTCATTTTGCTTGTCTATATTTTTCGTGGATTGACTTATTCGGTATCAGCACAGTTTGGCTGTTCACAATGTCTCCTCTTTTGGTAGATTTGGTTGTGGAGTTTTTATCTTGCTTTGTTTATTTGGGTTGGTTGGTAAATATTAGTCCGTCCTGATTGCAGAATGGGAACTGTTGGTGAAACCACGTACGGGGAATACACCTACCAAGAGCTGGAGAGGGAGCCCTACTGGCCCTCGGAGAAGCTCCGGATTTCAATAACAGGAGCTGGTGGGTTTATTGCTTCTCATATTGCTAGGCGTCTGAAGAGCGAGGGCCATTACATCATTGCTTCTGACTGGAAGAAAAATGAGCATATGCCTGAGGACATGTTCTGTCATGAGTTCCATCTCGTGGATCTGAGGGTGATGGATAACTGTTTGAAAGTTACTGAAAAAGTTGATCATGTGTTCAATCTTGCTGCTGATATGGGCGGGATGGGATTCATCCAGTCGAACCACTCGGTCATCATGTACAACAACACAATGATCAGCTTTAACATGATTGAGGCTGCAAGGATTAATGGGATTAAAAGGTCTTCTTTCTTAAAACTGATATCTTTCGCATAGAACGTAACTTGAAGTAAATAATCATCATTTTTTTTATGCAGAACATTCAACTTCTGCTATGTGATTCTAGATCCATTTGTTATAGACCAAAAGATTCTTGTACAACTAAACTCTTCCCTTCTTTGACTTATTTGGTGTTGGTTTCATTTGTGAAAATTGATGCGCTAAGATACACATTTGAAGTGAAGAACTGAAATGGATTTTAATTTTGGTGTTTAGGTTTTTCTATGCCTCCAGTGCTTGTATCTATCCTGAATTTAAGCAGTTGGAGACGAACGTGAGCTTGAAGGAGGCTGATGCATGGCCTGCAGAGGTTTTCATCTCCTATCTTGACTAAATTGAGTTTGCTTTGTATTTTCCATGACCAACATAAGCTGTATTTTGGTGATTGGCATAGCCTCAAGATGCTTATGGGCTAGAGAAGTTGGCTACCGAGGAGTTGTGTAAACACTACAACAAGGACTTTGGTATTGAGTGCCGCATAGGAAGGTTCCATAATATTTATGGCCCATTCGGGACATGGAAAGGTAGACTAGAATGCTAATTATTGTTGTTGATCCCTAACTTCACCCCCTTCCCCAAAAAAATGAGAAACTAAACAAAAAAGAAAAAGAGTGGTGTAATATCTATTTCATCTGTTGCCATAGGTGGGAGGGAGAAAGCACCAGCTGCTTTCTGTAGGAAAGCACTCACTGCTACTGATAAATTTGAGATGTGGGGAGATGGAAAGCAAACACGATCGTTTACCTTCATTGATGAATGTGTTGAGGGTGTTTTAAGGTATGAAATTTACCCAATAAGTGGAGTTTTGTTGCATTTAAATTTCACTGCTGAATATAATGTGGTGGTTTGTTATACCATAAAACTGAATAATGCTGCTGGGTAGAGAATTTATTTGTTCTTTTACATTGCTTGAAAGGAGAAAATAACCCTCAAATGCCTCAGATGGTACATGTTCATTTGTTATGTTTTGGTGTTTGGAGTTAGTGTTTATCTATAAAATGGCTACTTTTACTTTTCATGTTACATTTACTAGAGGTTTCAGTTGGAATATCGATTGTTTATGTGGTCTGAGTTGCTTATCTTATCGATTCTTTTCAGATTAACGAAATCTGACTTCCGGGAGCCTGTCAATATTGGAAGCGATGAGATGGTGAGCATGAACGAGATGGCTGAGATTGTGCTGAGCTTTGATGATAAGAAGCTCCCAATCCATCACATTCCCGGGCCTGAGGGTGTGCGTGGTCGAAACTCAGACAACACTCTAATCAAAGAAAAACTTGGTTGGGCACCATCTATGAAACTTAAGGTACCATTGTCCATATTTTCTTGCTTGTCGACCGACTTCCATTTTATCACGTTACTCATCCCCGACATCTCCACAGGATGGATTGAGAATCACATACTTCTGGATCAAGGAGCAACTCGAGAAGGAGAAAGCTAAGGGCATCGACCTCTCCACCTATGGCTCGTCCAAAGTGGTGGGGACGCAAGCTCCTGTTCAGCTTGGCTCGCTTCGTGCTGCTGATGGCAAAGAATGAAGCAGAAGGTGCGAGAAATCGCCCCACCCCATTTGTTTCATTCTCATTCCGTATGCTGTATCCCTTTAGTCGTATTTCAGGCCCTGAATCCTCGTTCTTGCCATTCGAATTCAGTGCATTTCTATCTAATAATCCATGATATGCTTGTACTGTTAAGCTGCTACTGGTTTATTCTTTGTTGTTCAATGCTATTGAATGCCTTTTCTCTGCTGTCTGAAGATTGAATCTATTGCTGTTTAATAGTTGCTTTCTTGATTGGTACACATAATGCCTAATTGCTCACCACTCTCTCTAAAGATGGTTTTAGTAGTTAGCTGTCATAGTCCATAAATGGTAAAAGTTTTTATGTTGATAGTGAAGTTGTTGATGTATCAAGAGTGGTCCAAGAAACTGCAACTTTGATGAATGATGAGCCATTCAGTTTAGATAAGGCTTTGAAGATCTAGATGTGGCATATTGACACCCACGCACACACACACACTGTGTGTGTGGATGTAGTTTTGGAATTCTGTGTTATAGTAGATTGGAGGATGATTAAATAATATAGGTAAAGGTAGATTGAAATTTTTTTTGCCTATTGGAATATTGATGTGACAACGTAAATTACACGTCGATTTTCCAAAATTACATATCGATGTCCCAAAATTATACATCGATTATTCGATTGACGTGTCATTTTGGTTGTCACATCGATATTCTGAGTACTAGAAATTCTGCACAGAAAATTTTATTCCTAAAAATGAAACGACCAGTACTAAATGATAGTCACCCAAAATAGTGGGACATTTTTTTGGTAAACGCCCAATTAATAAGACATACTTACTCTTAAATAATTGATTGACCGTAGGGTGATAAACATAACCATTAAATTCGATGATTAGGGTGTAGATCGACAATGACAAAATCAAACATCTGGTAAAGTTGAATTATTTAATTAATTAGTATGTCTACCAAATACCAATCAAACCAAACGACGTCGTAGAGGATTAATTAGTAGATCCTAATTAATGTTGGGTAAAGAAGGGTGGATCTAACTAGACTGGATAGCTACAAGCATGTTAGAGTAGGCCCTTTTGAGATTAGCCCAATTAATGATCCACTTTAATTAATGGATAAACTTTCAAGGTGCTATAGATATATATGGTCTTTTTTAAATTGACTTTTTAAAAAGAATCTTTAAATTGACTTAAGCAACAAATTAATGCAAATTGGTCGGTATAGTAATTGAGTAATTATTACAGTTTATATATCTTATTTATATTACAATTCACTGTTGTACTCAATTGTTAATACTGTGAAAACTAATAGATTTGAAAAAAAAGTTTAGATCTTTGAACGAAGAAATTCTGTTAGCTAAGAATGGTTAATTGTTTCAGTTTTGTGTAAGAAAGAAAGCAAAAAGGTTATGGTCCTAATAGATGAAGCCCAAAATGAACTTGTTATGTTAAACCTTGTTTATTATAAATAAAATCCTTAACTTAAGTAATCACTAAATCTGCTGCTCAATTATATCAAATAAATTTACTTTATATTTAATGAAACTGTTTGCAAAGATATAAATTTTAATTTGATTACAATTTGAACATATTTGAATGCATATATGAGAGATTGTCACATGTTGAAACTCGAATTTTTTTTATTTTGTTCCGTCATTCAAGATCATATGACAATCAAATATATTCATCGACTTTTTTCTAGATAAAGTTAAGCATAACAAATTCAATCGACTTACTTTTATAATAGCTCGTGTTTATCAACAATGACTTTTAAATTGGAAAAAAGTGATTTAATTAGGAAAAATATAGTACTAGTATCTATATAGCCATGGAATTTTAAAATGTAAATTGCCAAGTGAAATTAATCTACATATGCTATCAAGATTTTAATTAATGACTATTCCCTCTACAAAAATAACAAATTAATGACTCTATGCATTATTAAGAAAAAAGAGGCTTAATTATGACTCGTTGTTAAAAATATAGTACTACCATTAGTTTGGATTAATTAATCAAATAAAATTTTCATTTGATCAAATCCAATTTTATATGTCACACTTGCGGAGTAAAGTTGCGATATAAAATATGATCAATCATTAATTGCTCATGATATATTTAAATCAGAGTTGGCTTATCAAATAAGTTCTAACCCTATTAATTAATTCGCACTTAAATGATTGCTGATGATCTACTGGCTGAATTTGGTGTATTTAACAACTATTTAGTTACTTCAGAGTTGGTGAAGATATCGAACCTAAATATACCTTCCTTTTTTCTAGTTTTCTCAACCACCCCAAGATAAGTACAAAATTATTTGTTAATCTCAATTAGTTTAGTTAATTATACGTTAAACCTGATTTTTTATGTTTATCTTCTTTAGAAAATGACCTGTAGGGGACCGTCGATTTTACATAATAAATCCTTTCAATTCTAGTGAAAATTGTTTTAAACTCAATTTTTTACCTTTTAATAAAAGGAAACAAAATAATTAAATTGTTCACAATGTACGATTTTCTCCTTAAAGTTGTTGATTTTACGGAGGCTAGATAGTACTCCATACGGTTTTATTCATTGAATTGTGATCGATACATAAACTTCTTTCTATATCAGATACGCATCAATAAATGAAAGCATACCCGTCACCTCAATTTAAATATTGAATATAACTTTCAATTTCAAAATTTTACTTCTAAGAATTAAAAATAAATACTACTATTATCTTAGACTAGGTTAGATTATATCTCATACGTAAAAAGGTTAAAATAATGAGGCGTGTAATTATTTATATATTATCTTGAACAAGTTAATCCTATCCTACACTTCACCATGGATTAGGGCTTAATTTATTACGACACCTACCGTTTATTCCCCTAGTGTACTTTGCTTGATGTTTGATTATCTTGAAATTTAGTATTATATACACATCTTAATCAACTTGTCACTATTTTATTAATAAATCAAGGTATCTAATCAAAATCCCAAATAATTGACGTAACAGTTACGACTAAAGCTTGATTTTGGGGGTGAGGACAGGTTTTAATTAGATTGGTAAATGGCAAGGCTTAATTAATATTCACCCATGTTATCATCGATCATATTGACATATTTATATCTATTATAATCACACATGTACTTTAATAATTAATTTAGTTATGCCACGAATCAATGATCATACTGTCTAATTAAATTAGTTATGCCACGAATCAATGATCATACTGTCGTACTTTTTAAAGTGAAATTATGTTTCTAAGTATTATATTTATATGAATACTTAGATTGAAGGATCGATTACACAATAGGAACTGTCATATTTATTACAAATGTTTAAAATATCATAAAGGCATACTACACTACGTCATTGTTAATTTAATAAAATTTACTATATAATATACTTATTTTTGTGATTATTCAAATAAATTTAGTGCATTGCGTCTGAGATTGTGAATTCTCCATCTATTCAATTACAAATAATAATAGTAATAATATGCATAATCTCACCTACTCCACACTCTTTAAAAATTATTGCATATATTACTCACGCAGCCACACTAGAGAATAAGACTGCAAACATTAAAATACCAATTAAGAGATAAAAAAAAATGAGTATACCAAGTATGTAGTACTCCATATAAATTGAGTGATATGATGAGTTAATAAAAATAATCTAGCTAGTGGTACTTTATTTTGATTTAGTAGTAGTAATAAATTTTCAGCTTATTTAATCATATTATTCATAAATTCTTAACTATACTATATATTTTATCACTCTATTTTTTATATTTTTTTAATGGTTAAATGAACATAAATTTAAAGGGCGCATCTCGAACCTGAGACCTTTGAGTAAACGCCTCCAAAGCTTCTTCCCATTTTTTCCCTATTTTTTAAACTTTCCTCTTGTATTGTTCTAAAACTTTGAAAATTAGTATAAAAGTTGAAGTATATCAATAATTAAAATTACAAATTTCAAATAACCACTCATTATTTATCAAAAATCATTTTTACTCACATGTAATGCGATATAGTGGGACCACTTTCATTAAAATATTAATAAATATTTTACTAAAGTTTGTATCATACACTTAATTTCAATCCTCGCATAGTATAAATTGTAGTTAAATACTTGTAAATTGTTGCTCAATCTAGGCTAAAGTTTTGCTTTTTTTTGTTGTTTGTCGTCGTGGTTTTCATGCTTTTTTTTTTTTTTTAATTATCAGATCTTTATTCGGTTTACTTGTTTGAGAAGATTTTCCAGTGTGAGTATTGTTTATATATGCCGTTTGGTGCGAGTACACGATCCTTTTACTTAAGTTGTTTTGTTGTGTTATTTTTTGTTTGTTGATTAGTTCGATCCTTTTATTAAAGTTGTTTTGTCATGTAATTTTGTTGTTTATTGATTAGTTCTTATTCTCATTTTTCTTTTGGTTTGACATGAATTTTGTATTGTTTGTATCATCACAATTCTTGGTAAATTATGATTGCAAATTATATCTTTAAGCAATTTACTACCATCACATAAAAACTTGATAACCAATTATTAATATATCCGATTAATAGTATTTCGACATTCAAATCACAATATCCCAAATTCAAGAAAAATATAAAAATTTCTCCAAGTAAATGAGTGAACAAGAAATTGTAAATTGTAGTAATTATTGTACCTATCAAGCCCCTCTATTTGTTTAAATTAAGGCCTATTATCATTTAATTATTTGCTCCAACTCAATAATGATCCAAGTCACAGGAGTACTATTTTATTTCATGTTTGCCTAGATCAATTTTTTAATTTTCCAATCCAAATTCAATTGTGCTACCTGCTATTCAGCAGCCCCATTTAAATTCTACTCCTTCCATCTTTAACAAGTATTCTCATTTTATCATTTAAATTTATCCTTTAAAAAATTCATTTCGTATATGAAAACTACTCACCACAAATGAATAAGTTATATCATGTCACCAATTTTGGATTCTCAAAATTCATTCAATGGATTTGTTCACAAACAAACAAGCTCAGTAACGTCGAGCACAAACGACAAAGTATAGCTAAATTAACAAGACGCTTCACCCTATAGTCAAAATTCATTCATTGGATTTGTTCACAAACAAACAAGCTCAATATATAACGTAAAGCACAAATGACAAACAAGCTCAGTAACGTCGAGCACAAACGACAAAATATAGCTAAATTAACAAGGCGTTTCACCTTATAGTCAGTAGATTTTCAAAATTCATTCATTGGATTTGTTCACAAACAAATAAGCTCAATATATAACGTAAAGCGCAAATGAGAAAGTGAAGCTAAATCAACACAATTTTTCCCCTAACAAGTAACTTTACCGTTCGAGTCATTTAAAAACAATATAATAATTTATAAGAGAAAATATTAACCACAAATATAGTAAGAGGTAGGCCTCATATTGTCATACTTGCACTAGACATCTTATGACGACGTTGTTTCGATGTATATATCCTAAGCCAAAATAGAAAGTTGAATTAAAATATAGCAAAATAATTAAAAATTTCATAATTTTATTTCATTGATAAAGGAGTGTAAAGGAAAAAATGTTATTTATCCTCAACTCTAAATCGTAGTAATAACTTTTATAATTTGAATCAGTTTTGACATAATATATCAATTAAATATCTATAATGTTGAATCCATATTAAATATTTTATAATAACCCAAAATTCATGAATTTAATAAAAGAAGCTCAACCTTAGTAGTGCTTAATATACTGCCCATGCTGCCCCAAATATTATAGCCGATGTGACGGTTTTAAATATGAAAATGACATTATTATAAAATTTTCCAAAAACTCCCTTGTGGATGTAGATTATTAGCTAATTAATTTTGACAAAAAAAGTTAAAACAAGTAATCAACTAGTACTATTATATAGTCAAACATTAGTACCACAAGAGGTGTGACCAAAATATAATTTCCAAGCTTCTTCCATAAGTTCCCTACAGTTGAAATCCCTGTGGTTACTTGTGGTCTTGGCAAACCCTCTGTTAATATCATATTTACACTTCACAAGCAACCTCAGGAAATAGAAGGTGAAGGGTTGCTTTCCTAAAGACATTATTATTGTCAAACTTTAGAGAATTGTTTTTATTATTTGCTTTGGTAACATAGAGAAAAAGGGGGCCCACACCACTATATTTTAAAATAGAAAAAAAATATAGGAGAAAATAACCCCACAATTCCTAATTTAGCCCTGGCTACTTGGGGCCCACCCCACTCTGCCTATGACAATATAATGGATTACACAAGCCCCACACATAAATCATTATTCCTTATTTTTAAATCCACAAGAAAAGAAAATACTATTCCAAATGATGAAGTATTTAAATGAATAAATGTATGATTGGATAATCCAATTATTTAAAAATAATGTGGAGCTATTTTATTCTGAATTATTGGAGTCTTTTGGATTTAATAGATTTTTGACCAACATGCTCTATTCTAATTGGGTGTCAGATTATTTTTTAATTAATTGTTAGAGATAAGAAAAAAGTGAAAGTAAGGAGTGGTTTCAACTTAAGCACTGATTGGATGAATTTAATTTGGTGGATTAATTGGGTTAAAAATATCCAGAGAATATGCTATTTTGAAGATGTAGCCAAACAGAGGCATATACGAATTGGGGAACAAAAAAGTTGCAGTATGGGAATAAATAGTGATTAATGTACAAAATAGGCAGCTTTATTGTGAGTATAGTGCTTCAAATTGAAAAGATTCATAACTTTTATGTTGGGGTTATTAATTGATGTGAGATCTTTGAATGATGTTTCATAATCTATTTTATTTTGATTTATTTTATGTGGATTTTCCGTATATTCATGATTTTTTAGCTTCTTTAGTCAATATTATTATTCGTAATGAATAACTTAATTAGAAGTTAGAACCAAATACAAAATTGAGAATCTTCACAATTTCTTCCTATTTTTAAATCATTTGGCCTAAAATCAACTCGTAGAAATTAAAAAAAGTATAATGATTTTACTTACATGCTACTTTCAGTATGAATTGGACGAGCTTATAATAATTGTGAGTTAAAATGTCACTAATATTTTTTAAATCAAATTTACGAATTTTCTAAATGTGGTTTGTTGCAAATGTTTAATCCATCAATTATCAGTTTAAAAAATGAAATTTCCTTGAAATTTACATGAGACGCGCCCACTCATAAATTCTCAATAAATTTCGATGAATATTCCTCCACAAAAACAAATAAAAATCTAGTTAGAAACCTTGAAATCCAAATTCCAATCCATTATTTTTTGCCTGTTGCAGACTGAATTCCGATTCAAGTCCTGTACTGCAATATTAGGTATTCTGCAAATGTAACTTCAATATTAAATATTAATACAAGGAAAGGGACAAAACTTTTAATTAATCTACATATTTATGTACTATAGTCCAATATCTCGTGTCATTGCAAACATAAAAGTAATTACAAATAAAATACTTAAAACAAATAAATCTCCCCCTGATAAAAGGAGAAAAATCAGATTTCGTAGCCAAGTTTCCACTCATTTCAAATATTTAAATAGATTGTATAAAGTTCAATAAAGTAAAATTGCAAAATAATTTTTTTGTCAGCGATTACAATGATTAAAAACCTGTAATCTTTAACTCTTTTGTACCAAAAAAGAAAAGCTGACAGTACCTATCTCTACTTTCATAACGTTAGGTAAATTCCCATTTACAATAATTTAACTACATAAATGAGATTAATTTAACAAAAGGGCTAATCACCTGATTAAATTCTTAATCTGTGACTACAAGCCAACACACAAATTCAAGAAAGTCAAATATTCTTTGCTTGGGGCCTCTATATTTAAAAACTTTAATTTTTTCTTTATTTACTTTTTACTTTTTACCACAACCAATGCTTACGTACCACGTTGAAAGCTTCTTTAAATTAGCTTTTCCCAATACATATTATTATGTGCACATTTATTTACTGCCCATTTCCTCTTGTCTGGTCAAAGTAAAAGGCTTACAGAGAAAAGTATAAATAAATATGCGAGTGTAAATAAATAGGAGAGAGTTAAATAAAGCAAGAAAATTGGAGTTCACGATTAATATACATTGAGCCTTTTAAAGCAGCCATCTTAGAACAAGAAAAATATAAAATCCTTATTTATTTTCTTAAAGAGTGGGCTCAATCACTTGACCTCGATCTCGAAATATATCATGTGTTTTCCATTTAATTAGTGTAATAGTTTTTCACTAAACCTAAAATATTTGATTCTTTAACCTCGTAACACTTGTCCATGTTTCTTGGTCCTTCAATCAATTCCTCCTTTGAAATACATAATCAATCAATTTAATCTTTATTTAAGACCTACTTTACAATATGTCACATATGGAGTATCTATTTAACTTTATTTTATTTTATTTAAAAATCAGCTTCAACTTTTAAAATTTTTATTTTATTTTATTTAAAAATCAGCTTCAACTTTTAAAATTATCAATTGTTCTAAAGTTATGACATTCATTGTTCTTCATTAAAATTAGAAATTAAAAACAATCACCAATAAATACAGATATTCGAATCTAATGCATTCCGCATTAAAGAGATTGTCAGCAGTAGATAAGCTGTCAGAATCGACTTTAAAAGTCAACATTTTCGCACTAGTGTTCCAATGCAATTCCAATCCCATCTCTGATCCGACGATGACGAACTAAATGTTAGAAATCAACAAGCGTGCAAGATACTATGCTCAAATTTCATTGTAACCTATCATCATTTCAAGTATAATTTCGACAAATAGGAACAATAAACTGCACGTCGCTAGAATTCCACCGGCGACTATTATACCGTACTCAAATTTTGTTACGATCGCTCGTTATTTCAGATGTAATTTCAGCAAACAACAATTACAAAAACGAATTTAGCATAATTATAACAAAATCCACAAGTTGAGACTATAGTAACATCAAATATTCATGTCATAGAAAAAGGGGAGTTTTTGCACTTCACCAAAGAGCAAAGACGCTCCTGTAACGTCACAAATTCCAAACAAACTCATAAAAATGGAGATTTAACCTGAAAATATTCAATAATCTGACATTAGCAAACACCCAGAAACAGAGAATATCACACTTTTCAAGTGAACGCCTTCCGAGATGGCACGGCCTCCTTCATCATCCCTCACCACTCTTCCCAATGTTTATTTCAATCCACAAAATTCAATTTTTATATTCCCTCTGTTTCCTCCACACCTAACAATTCTACTGTATTATCCACAAAATTCAAATTTTGCATAGAAAGATAAACATCTCTATATATTTGATTTTTGTAAATCCAAAAAAGGAAAATTGATAGTAAAAAAAAAAGTTAGATTAATTATTCTAGGGGTAAAAAAGGGAACAAAAATTTCTTCATCACAGTTTCTCTTTGAGGAGAGCGGCTAATCCGGTGACCACCGCTTTATTCCCTCTTTCAAAACTCTTCGGCTTGATCGCCGGTAGCTGCCACGTCATCGCCGCCGGAGCTTCCTTTCCCGGCGATGAGGGCTCCTCCTCACCGAAGATCAAGTCCAATTCTCCTCCCTCGCGCTCCAATTCCACCTCCTCGCGATGATCGTCGGCGGCGAGGCGGAGGTGAGGGCTGAGCCACTTCGATTTCATGTAATCGGCTTTCCGCCACGGCGGGATGTGCATTCCTTTCTTCTTCAGGCTCTGCCGCGCCGCCTCCGACGCGATCGCCACGATCTGGATGAGCCGGTCGGTTTTTCCGACGAAAATGTAGGGGAGGCTCTGCAGGATCGCCTTGTAACTGCTCGTCGGCCGGGCGATCTCGAACTCCGATCGGAAATCCACGTCGATTATCACTCTCTCGCCTTCCACCACCACATCGATGTATTCGTACTCGCCTGCGCAATCGACACCAGTTTGATTGATGAGAATTGAATTGAGAAACGAAATCTACTCCGATTTTTAAAATCTAGGAGAATTTAGGGGAAATTGGAGTGGAAAAGTTGATTTGAGAAAATTACCAGCTGGAATTGAGGGGGATTTATCCCATTTGGATTTGCAAAGGGAGGCGTTATAACCGAGGGAGATTAGACCATCGGTGACAATTTTCCTCAAATCGTCTTTTCTTTTGGAAGTTTTGTTGTTCTTCTCGACAATCTTCGAAACGTCTGCCAATAGATTCCTCTCCGCCACAGTCGCGCAAGGCGTCAAACTCTGCAACAACAAAGCGCAAACTTCAGATTATCAACCAATAGGAAGAGAAATCGACAGAAAATAATCCAATTGAAAAAATTCTGTACCCTGAGAGTATCCGATGGGTCGCTGAAGGACGAATTCGCGGAAATTGAATCGGAGAAGAAATCGAGCTCGTCGTCGGAGCTATCATTGCTGTTGCCGTTGAAGCAATTGCAGCGGTTGCGGGCGCATTTCACAGCGGCGGAAGGCTTCTCGTTGTTATCCTCCATGAAATTCTGAACCATTTTATCCAAACACACAGAGCTCGGCTCGAACTCCGCAGCGCCACCGCCATCTTTGTCTCCTCCGGCGACCGGCTTCTCAGATGAAGAAATCCGGAGGACGCCGTTGAACGGACGGTCAAATAACCGCTTCAGCCGAGACCTAAACACCGGAGGCTTCACGGCATCGCTAGGGATCGAATCGATCGGCTGGATTCTCATCGGAAAAGTTGAATTTCTCTAAACACAGGCTATACTTAGACCTATAACCCTCTGTCACTCAAAAAACACTACCTGACTCACAAAATTTTACAGAATATTCCTCCAAAACTTTCAAATTCAAATTCCTCCAAACATCATTTCAACCTTACAACACTCAATATCAACACCAAACGTCAGAACAAAATTTTCACAGTAATATTTACTCAGCGAGAAAATTAAACAAAAAAGATGGAGGAAATTTCAGTCGTCTTCATTCAACCGAGAGAAAAATGAGGTGTTTAGCAGGTTTCGGTTATTGCTTTTCGTGAAAAACGTGGCGGCGATGATAGGAGCGACGAGCATTGTGAGTGTAGCGGGGGGAGTCGGAATCAGATGCCGGAAAACTAATTTTCCGGCGGAGCTCCATCGTCGGAGATCGGATGTTGATAATGTTTCTGTGAAGTTTCTAGTTTTTTCTTTTCTTTTTCTTTTTCAGGTTGCGGTTTCCTTTTTCTTTTTTTTCAGTATTTATGGTTATTTTGTGAGATAAAATGATGGGGGTTTATATAGGCACCTGGACTTGCTGATTTGGACTCACTGCCACGTGGAGTCACGCGTGGCGTAGAGTTACCCTGAAATCCGGGCTACAATCTGCTATGACGGACGTTGGTGCAGGGTGATCTCAATCTGCTTCGATCAAGACACGTGTCGTTCATCTTATGAGATCTCATATACACGACCTATCTTCTCTACTCATTCGTGTATTTTAATTATGATTTTTTTTAAATATGTAATTTTTCCTTTATTTTAATTACGTAACTTTTTAAGCAGAATTTAAATTTTTCTAAAATAAGAAATTTAAAAATAGTGTGTAATAGTAGTGCTTAATTCTAGAAAATAATGAAACAAAAATTTATTTTACAATCGTAGACTTGATTGATAAACTTGTAGCGATATTCTTAATCTAAATGGATATGGAATCTATCAAAATAGTTGTTGGTATCTATGCAAAATCACATTCTACCTCGAGGGATTGATGACACTGAAGGGGAAGGATCCCCTGCCGTGCACAGTAGGGGGCTGTGTTTAAAACACAACATCGATCTTGTGAATAAAACGCAAGTACACTTGATTTTATCCTTTTTCTTTTATTTAGTTGTATGGGTAGGAGATAGCACAACAGGTGCTGTGCACAATAGAGGATCTATTTCCGACACTGAAATGTGATACTTCTCCTTCTCACTGCAAGCAATTAACATCTTTTTAGCACGAGATTTAAAAAATGATATTAGTTCGTGTTTTAATTCAATGCACTTGCAATTTATAAAATAAATTAGAAAAAGAGTCATTCATCTAATGAACCAGAGTAATGAGTATGGGTGTATATATGAATTATGCTTATACACTAAAGAAAATTGGAATCACGAGAGTAGGGCTGAAAATGGATCGGATGCTCATCCATTAAACATTTCTCAAAATTTAATCTGTTTGATTAATCTACGCGTACCGTGTGATACTTTACTACCCAAATTCAACTCATCCATATCATAATGCGCGACTAATTAAGCTTGAGATTTATAATATATTTAAATATTAAAATACTTAAAACTTTAATATTGCATGGGGAAGGTTTTTCTTGACCGTATATCAAAAGAAACTCTTATTCAATAATTGTATATGTGTCAAAATAATTGAGTTTGAATGGTAACAAAAATGATTGTTCATAATCAAATGCCATGTATAAAGAATTGAATTAGGAATTATGCAAATTATTTTTAAAATCCCAAGACATAGACAGTCAAATTTGATATTGCAGTGAAGGATAGATTTTAAAGGAGAAAGGTATAAGAGAATTAAACCAATATTCAAATTAATTTCATAATATATCAAAATTTTCTTATTACATTGATCTTTTTTAGTCATGTTTAATTCTTTACGGCAATTTGCCATTCAATAAGTTTTGGTATACAAAAGTTGTGAATAAAAAATTATGAAATTTTTTAAGTCTAACTATCTAGGTATCTCTCAGTTAAACTATGATTAAAGTCATAAAATAACGTCTAAAAGGTTTAAAGATAAATTAAATTACTATCAACATATTGCTTGGAAAATATAATTAATAGCTACTAGGAGTATATAAAATTAAAGTGAATCATACAGAGTATAATGGAAATGTGTAGGAAAGTTAGAAATGCATACTTATACTACTTGCTGGTTTGAGTTTATTAATTGATTTTAGTGTACACCTACTTGATTCGAAAATAATATTGTCAGCCTATCCACAACTATATATATCTCAAAATATCTCATTATTTCCAAATAGAAATCATGTATTTTTTCATCATTTTTTTTGCTAATTAAAGACAAAACATCACATATTTTTATATTTATTACGTTTATATTTATTGGTATTTTTTATATGTTAATTAAATTTTTGTGTTTGAATTTAATTATGAATTCATGAATTATAGTTTTACAAACAAACTTTTTCGACGCGTGCTACAACGAATTAAATTATACTATCCCAAAGGCAATTTTTGTATGACAAACAATTGCAACTTATTCTTGGCTTTGTATTTTCTATTGCACATATACAATAACTAACTAATTAGGTTATGACCACATATATATGGTGTTGCTTTCTTGTGTGTCTCCATCAACAAATAAATGCTAGATATTTGATATACAAATTGAAACACGATAAAATAAAATATTTTGTTATAATTGTTAATTACTCTCGTTTTGTATAAAGACAACATTAGTACAAATTATGATTCTTCACCTAATCTTGACTCGTAATACAACTATACAAGCACATCTTTATATAAAGTTGTTACTATAGCTTTGTACATATTGTTGTAAACGGACCAAAACATAAATATATTTGTTAATAGTGTCCCTGTGGGTATGACTCATGATACTTGTCTATTTTTTCACAATAAAATTACGTTTTTATTATTAATCTATAATTACAAAGTTTAAATGCAATAAATAAATTAACTATGAGTATTCACTACTACGAATCTCAGTGCATCCCGAAATTAAAAAAACTGAGTCTGAATTATCAGCTAATTTAGAAATTAAAAAATTATTATATTATTAATACTTAGTTGTGTTTGGATTTATGTATTCGTGTGCCAAATAAATTTATTTTAAAATAAATTATAAATGTAGGAATTTTAGAAATTAAAAAATTATTATAAAATTTTAATTTAAAAAAAAATTAATTCGATAGAATTTCAATTTAATTAGTCAATAACCTAAATAGAATTGAATCAAAATCAGAGGAGCTAAAATTCGATTAATATTTTCAATTGATTTTACATAACAACCATACTTGCACGCAAATGCGCCACATATATTATTAGTAATTTATTTATATAAAAAGTTAAATGTCATCGATTTCACTTTCAAAATATTGGGGCGATTATGTTTCGCTTAATATAATAGAAATATTAATTCATTTATTTGGAAAACAAAGCCTAAGAAAGAGTCAATTTTATGAAAAGGCTGTCCTAATCCTAGCATTACGCGTGGTCCCCCTATATATATATATATATATATAGTATTAATTATTGCACTAACAGTTTATTCATAAATTGACAGCCTAGTTTACTAATGTTCTTGATTTAATTCTAAACAAAAAAGCAGGATTTGTTTTATATTTCAATTTTATTTTTTATAGGAAAAAATAAAAACATCCTTCCATAACTCGAATATGAATCGGCTAAATAGCCAACTAGGCTCGGGCGACTCGGCTCAAACATGAACAATAATAAAAGGTTCTTCAATAATATAAAGATTAAATATTAATTTTGATTTTAAATATATAACCATTTTTTAATTGTGGTCCAAAATATTGTGTTTGGTAGCTTATGGCTCTCGACATTTCATATTGGTTCATTTTAGCTTAAAACGTGACTAAGCCGTTAATTTTAATAGCCAAGTCAGATTTAATCCGTATAGTGACTGTTCGGTTTGCAAAATTGTATCTCGAGATTAAATATTAGTGTGTTTGGTTCATAAGATTCAATCTCATGACTCAATTCTAGATGGATAATCATAAGATAATTAGTCATAGCTAATTCCCTCAAACTAAAATAATCTCGCAATTCTCAATCTTAGATTATATCTTGGTACTACTATTTTATCTAGAAAACCGAACACTACCCTAGTCAATTAAATCAATCCTCAAAAATATAATTTTACTTTTATTTCATTTTTTCCTTTACACCATATATATCTTGAAATAAAATGAATAAATTATACTAGTATAATATATTTAATTATGAATGCAAAAAGTATTGAATAATTTAAGGGAAAAAAAATATCTATTTTATAAACCGCATTCGTCGAGTTCTGCATCCGCACCATAAGAACTTATGGTTTCGACAGACTTGACCTCGGCCTCGACCTCGACCTCGACCTCGACCTCGATCTCGACCTGAACTTCAATTCGAAATTCCAGCCAGTTCACAACAGATGGCCTAACTCGCGTCCCTCCTCAAGTAATGGAGTGACAAAGTCAATTACAAATCACAAGCCTCCATTATTTAACATCATATACTATTAAAATACTCCTAATAAGTTGTTAAATAAAACATACTATCATGGAGTATATAATTTATTAAAATAAAAAATAATCGAGCTCATCAATCATATATGGGCACCTTTTATACATTGTAAACACATAATATTCAAAATCTAGAGTACATATTAAAAGCTATTCAATTTTTTTTTTCTCAAATAAGTTGAGTTGTAGTCTTTTCATAATGTCCTAATTAAGTTGAATATTTCCTTTTTTAACATATACTAAAACATCTTATTCTCTTATTTTATGTAAAAATTCTATTTGTATTTTACACTTAAGGTGGATGTGACACCTAATAACAAGCAACCATTGAAGATAACTAATAAGAAAAGTTCTAATGTTGTGGCTGTGTATGTTAGTATCATTTTGTATTTTGAGAGATAGGAGAGCAGTATAAATTTAAATTTGTATTTATACTATCATATGCAAATTAAATTAGCGGTACAAAAAACTTATCATTTAGAGACACAAAAACTGAGACGCAATTAATAGTATTTGGAAATTTTTAAAAATAATCATAATTTAGGACGAAAAAAAAGCGCCCCTAAGTTGAGGGTATCTTAATATTTTGCTTTTTTAGGACGCTGCTATTTGTGTTAAAAATTTTAGTTTGGACAATAACGATAAGACACTTTATGAAGTGTTGATGGTATGATTTGACACATAAATTAGTGTCCTTAATAGCATTAAAAAGTGTTCTTATATATCCGATTTTTTTGTATTGTAGGTTCAATTCATGCCAAATTGTTTGCTATCATATGTAATACGGTATCCAAAAATTGAATTAGTTAATAGTTTTCTAGTCGAGGTTGGCCATTTGATATGGATAGAGACAGGAACTCCTGGTCGAGGTCGAGTCCGTCAAAACCTCGTGTTATGCGGACAAGGGACTCGTTAAATGTGACCTGATTTTAGATGATATTTCCCCTAGTTCGTTCGATTTTTTTTCGCATTCATAATTAAATATGTAGTGTAATTTATTTACTTAAAAAACACTTAATAAATTTATTTGTCAATGTGATCAAATACTATATTGTAAAAAAAATTTAAAAGTAGACGTATTATAGGACCAATTTAACAAAAAGTATAATGTTGAGTGTCGATTTAAATGACTAAATGGACTAAAATTTAGTTTAAACTTTAAAATTTAACAAATCCATTATCTTGTAGGCTTAAACTAAGCGATACATATCATTGAGTATCAAATGCTATTAAAGATAATATTGCTATACAAAAATCTAAAATCGGCCCTAATATTCATAACAAAAAATAGACCTTAATCTAATCCTCCATAACATATGAAAAGGTTGGTAGTCTATATATGCATCTCTAATGACTTTCTTTTATACACAATTACGTATACTCATATTTATGTACATCTATCTATCTATACATGTGCACACATTTAGGGTAGATATCAAACCCAACCTAATTTTAACAAATTCATTCATCAATCAAACTAAACAATCCCACTACAATGTTTCCTTCCTATTGAAGACGTTGATGGCAATTTCCATTGGACTACTAGTTGGTTATTTATTCTTTTTCTAGTTTTCCAAAATACACAAACTTCCCATTAAAAAAATCGTGTATTTTAGGTTTTGGATATATATGTTTTAAATGACGTGCATAATTAAAAATTAGTCCGTACATAAGTCTTAACACTTCACAAATCCATAAAATCAATGGAGAAGAATGATATTGTATTTAATTTAGAGCAAAAATTTTTAAGATCAAATTAACACAATAAATTTCATTATTATCTTAAAAAATACTCCATCTGTTCTTTCTTAGTTGAGACATTTCTTTTTGACATGAAGTTTAAGAAATGAATGTTTGGAGTGTTACGTAAAGTAGATAAAGAAAGAAGAAATGGATTATGACAAACTAAAAAACTACAAATGAAATCTAATCAATACACACGATAACTGATTAATTCACAAGATAAGGAAACATACTAGCTCATAACACGTTCCGAACCTTAAAACTATGCGTAATTCCTAGTCTAGACTTCATTCCATTCACATGCCATAAAGATTGTGTTTCATTTTTTTACTCCAAATTAAAAGTATTAAATGAAATGGAGATATTTTAAGAATTGTTGAATTAAAGCTAGTTGGGCATATAACATAGTAATCTTTAATCCGTAGACTAATAATAATCCTTCAAAAGCATAAACTCCCCCTGTCCCGTTCCACAAATAATAGTCTTATTTTACTTTAATTATTAATAGTAAGTAGGTCTCACATTCCACTAACTTGTTTTACTCATATTTTATTATAATACTAATAAAAGAAAGTGAGCTACATATTCCACTAACTTTTCCAACCCAATATTCTTTACATTTCTTAAAACTCGTGCCCACATCAAATGTGGCTCCTATTGTGAGATAGAAAGAGTATCATATAAACCTATATTTTGTGTTTTGTGTTTGTGTAGTGTATGTTGTGTATATTTTGTGTGTGTAAAATGTATGTATAGTGTGTATGCATAGTGAGTGTATTTTATTTCATTTTTATAGTTAGTAAACATAGGAATAAAATCAATTATAGAATAATGATTTCATTAATTTCATATTTATTGTGGATATCAAGCAAAATAATTGTCATTCCATTGCACCCTTATTTCATTCCGTCATGCTAAGAATAACCTAACTTCGTTGATGTTCTGTATTGTCGGAGATACAAATACTAAAAGAACCCCCAAATTCTTTAGTCCTACTCTAAAAGCACCAAAAACTTTCTGAGTTTGATATATCAGGATAGAGTGGGTTCAAAATAAAATCAATGTCATTTTCCCATCAAAGTTCAATTGAATTAGGTTTTGTTAATGGGTGCAGTTGTGATGTGGGGCATGTGTTTGTTTATCTTTATATAAAGGCAAACGATCGATGCATCCAAATCCCACTTGACATTTCTGATAGTACTTCTAAACCACATTTCCCATCACATTGATAAATTCACCATGGTCCCTATATACTCAATTATTGCATGCCCACCAATAATGTGTGTTCTAATTAATTTCCCAATTTTAGTTATGCATGCTTTATTTTGATTAGGTTTGCACTAAACTTAAGTAGACTAGTCATCGCTTATGATGAGGAAATACTAAAAGGAATAGTTCTATGTTAGTTAAAATAGGCTTTCTATGCATGATTTGTTATCAGGTTATTTGGAAAACAGTGTGTGTTGCTACATAATAGGGTTGTGTTTAGAAATTTAGGTGTCTCCTTTTAACAAATTTGTGGACCTATTATAATTAGGGACAAGTTTAATCTTTATAAGGTACGTAGTTTATATTTTTGCAGTTATTTAATCCGAATTTTTGAAAGCAATTCTTTTGCTATTGTTTCATTTAAGATAGTGAATTTTATAGTCACAAAATGACAAATCAAACAATAGTAATCGAGCAATACAAAACCAACAACATTTCCCTTTAACAACAAAAAAATGTGAGAACAACGAGTCCGTTTAAAGGGGCACTACTAGACAATCAGATAGACAACACCAAAAAGAAAACATAGATATAACAAACATTCCAACACACAAAACCCTTTAAACCAAGCTCGGAGATAACAAGCTAGATAACAAACCAACAACAAGAGAAACGAGCGACACGCCTGGATCAAATCAACTTTACCAACGTCCTAGTTCCGTGCCATCCTCATGCACTCCTTAGATCCTTAGTAATCTGACCCAAAAAAAGGAGGGTATGGACATCACCCTTTGATCCGCGCATTAAGCCGCCAAATTAAAGGAGACGCTTCCTTTTATCGAACATGAAGATCCAGATCTTTTTGTTGAACTTACGAAAAGGAGAACTTAACCACGAGAGAAGACACGACATTGCCTCTTTAAACTAACAAATAGATAAATTTTATTGCTTGCAACAGTAGTATTAAAGGCTGTTAGAGACTTTACAATTGAAGATGATATATTCAGTGGTTTCTGGCTCTTCCTTGCATAGCACACATCGATCCCTTCAAGCGAAGATAACTATGTCCGCTACGGGACTACTTGTTATCCCGTGTGACCTACAAGACAAAATTAAGATTAAAAAAAATATTAGCATAATATTTTTTTCAACAATAAAATTTCTTTAGTATACCGTTAAAAAAGTTCAGATCGCAACGGAAAAAACATTTTCTCGTATGGTATTTCAGCTTTGTCTCAAAAGTTCTTTGTCATGATTTTCTTTTTAAAAAGTTGTAATGTACACATAGTAATGTGGGGAATGGAATTTGGTCCTTTTAGGAAAAAATTTGTCCTTGGTCACTGTTTCAACAGTAATACTATAAGTTAATTCTATATAACTGCACATATGTATATCTGTTTGGGACCTCTAGAATTAATTCATGAGATTCCATACCCAATTGTGGTGATGATATATTCAATTTTCTTAAACAATAGTAAATGATATATAGATAAATTATTTATTGAAAATATTTCAAAAAACAGAATTCGCTGCATCTAATATATTTATTAATACTAGCTAGCTAGATAGGCTAAAATTATTAAGGCTTTTAATTGCTATCCTTGTTTTCAGTGAATTGCTTGGTTTTTATTTTCTCTGATTGCTTGGCATTTTATTACTTTGAATTTTAAATATGTCTTTTTATCAATAAAACCTTAGCATTTTTTCTTACTAATTATTCCTCACGAGAGCTCATGATTATATAATCCATTGTTTAATATATATATCATGTGTATATTCTTCATATATAAATTGATGGAAATTTTAAAAATTACGTCATTATAGATTCAAACCTAATATTTTTTTACTCCTTCCGTTCCATAGTAATGGAGGCGTTTCATTTCGGCACGAAGATTAAGAAAAATTGTGTTAGGTGTGAAAAAATGTGTTGACTTTTACTAAAAAGGAAATGACTCTATTAGTATCGAACGTACCAAAATGGCAAAATGACTCTATTACTATAAAACGGAGGGAATACTTCAGATCTCACTTTAACTACCAATAGGCCAACACACACACACATAGTTCCGTATTTCTTTTAGATACCTTAAATTGGGACCGATGCGTTACATATGGTTTATCATCATATATATTGCTTATGGAAGTGCTCACAAAAAGAATCTATATAATTTTTCATTTGCTCTCGTAACTATGGTGACTCAAATTTCAGACTTACTCCCTCCGCCTTATAAAAATAGACATTCTTTCTATGTTGGTGTGTCCATAAAAATAGTTCATTTCTAATTTCTGCAATTTTTTCTCGGAGATAAAAATGAGACTCATTATTTACTAATAATATAATTACTTTTTTTCTATCTTTCTTTCACTTTGCTAATTGTGCAATAAAATCTGAGTCATTCCAAAAATATCTATTTTTTATAAGAAGAATGAAGTTTCAGTTATAGAAAAAATGTTTTACTAACTCATGTTACGCTTAATCATTCACATTTGTCGAACTAATTGGAGAAGTTGCAGACGTGATCATATATCTAAAGAACGAATATATTACTGTTTCGAATTTAGATGAGGGTAACAATTTTATAAAAAAATGCAGAGCATTTTATTACGTCGCAAAAATTTTATACATTTGCCTACAATTTTATAAAAAATGGAAAAATTGATTAAGTCGCAATTATTTTATACATTTGTCTTATACAGATGTCTCTATTATCAAATATTATTAAATTGGCTTTCGAAGATGTGTTGTTTCGCCTCGTAATTGTCTATAAATGTCCAATTAATTGAACATAGGAATTTCCTCTATACAAAGTCTTTTCTTTCTTTTAGCAATTCATATTTAACTTTTTGTTGTCATGCTTTCGATTCTTGCAGTTTGATGTCTGGACTATATCCAAATATTTTAAAAATTACCAAATAAAAAAATAATCAAAATTTTATAAACTTGGCAATATAATAGTAGGACTTCCTCCGTCCCACAAAAAATGTTCCACTTATGAGACAACACGGGATTTTAGGAAATTTTGTTGTGTGTGTTAGACGGAACGAGAGAATATGTCTACTATATTATTGTGAGAAAACTTTTTTTAAAAGGAAATGTGACATTTTTAGTGGGACAAAGTAAAAAGAAATATAAGACATTTTTATGAGCGAAGGAAGTATATATTTATATATGTACTAGTAGCATATTTTTTTAATTAGAACTCAGACTAGAATTGAAACAATTGATCTCCAATTTGACAAAGACTTTCTTATTTCTTGACTTTTAAGAGATATTGCTAGTTTAACTAACAATTTGATTAAATCTCCAGCAATTTATTATCATTAAATGGATTATAAATTTTCAGTCTAAAAATAATATATCACCTGACTGAAAGCTAAAAGAGTCACTCAGTTATTGAAGGTAGCCATATTTTATCCTTAGCAGTTTACAATTGAGAGAGATGTAAATAAGATTGTTTTTGGGTAAAAATGAAGTTGATTTCCTTTAAGGCTCCATCAATTCTTAGCAGAATATAAATAAATTTATATTTTCAGGACTAAAAACTAGCAAATACACCAAAAGTGCAAAATGTCCATATTTAAGACACAGAATATAAAAGTGCTAGTAATATATTTAAGGCCAAAAATAGTCTTTAATTTAATCCAGTGTGCAATTATTTGTACTACTAGTATTTAAGTATCTTATCGGGTTTAAATCATTTTGACCATTAAATATAAACACACCGTCACTTTTAGAACAATAATGTAACAAAACATAATATTAAGAATTCAAAGTTATCATAATGTTTTGAATCAATATCATAAAATATCATATATTTAGATCTTTAGAATAATTAATAATCCTAAATATTAAACCTCGATCCCTATCACCATTGATTTGCAATTCAGCACCTCGATTAATGCAAGGTTTTAATACGAAAGAGATGGATTATTCAACCACTAAATTATTAGTAGAAGACAATTCTAACAGCAATCTTAATCAACAAGACTTTTTCACCATCCAAGTCCCAAAAAACATTTAATTTAACATAAAGATAGCTTTGTTTTACATTGAAGCCTAGTGAACTTATTTCACCCCAAAAAATGTTAAAAACTAATTATGGTTTCTGCCTTTCTTTCATTTCTATGTTAAATTTCACTAGTGGATTAGACATGTTGATAATGATAAGTACCGATTTTAACAAAAGATGGTGTCATAAACGTTTGTCAAATTAAAATTGTTAGTAATAATGGATGACAACATAAAGGTGTTTGATAAGATTATGAAATGATGGGCATTGTTTTCCTTTACATCATCTTTTAATTTCTTTCTTTTGTATTCTCTTTAAAACATTGAATGTATCTAAGGATTTCAAAATGTGTATTTCTATTTATATGCATTCTAACATGCGAGGTAATGAATTAGCCTTTTTATCATTGAAAAACACACACATAAAGTGTTTTTCTTGTTTTCTTTTCCTCTTTATTTTGTGTGGAATGTTGTATTGGGTGGGAGTGGTTTTAAACCCATGGTATAAGATGTCATCATCATTGTCTATTTTAGTTCATGTTCATTGTAAATTGAGGTTTAGGTGACTGCTCACATGAATTGTATAGTGATGATGTAAACCATTTTTTAAGATTGAGGAATATTTTGGTTGAACATTTCTGTGGTCGAATGAATGGTGGTTTGAGGTGCACTATGGCAAGGCCGGCTAATCAACCAATAATATTTTTAAAAAAAGTAATTTGAATATAAAATAAATAAAACTTTATGCTATTAAAAATGGAAAATAAAATTAAGCCATTAGATCTAGGTATTTTTAAAATCATATAGTAACTCGAAATCACATATTTTTTAAGCCATACGATTGGCATGTTGTTTATAATATTTTTTTATTTGAAAAAAATCAAGTGTCTCTTAAGTAAAATTATCATCTTCTCCATGTTTTCCTCGAAATCATTTTTATTTATTTTTTATTGTTATTGGTTTTTTTTATTATTAATAAGAGTGAATTATTCAGGTTACTTTAGATAGCTAGACTAAGTATTGGAAAATATGTACCATATATTTATTAAATAGATCGAACCATAAAAGTTATTGAATAATGGCTTTGTACTTTTTGTTATAAATTTAAATATCGCCCAAGGTATCATACAAAAAATCATAATCTCATTTATGATACTTTTTACCGTTTTCAGAATTTTTTGCACATTTTTCTTTTTTGACAAAAGACTGTTTTAGTGTATCTTTATGCATACACTTAATTTCTCTTTCAATTTTTCTATCTCCCATTTATTTAATTTGTCCTTCTCTCTCGATGTGATAGCTAAAATGTTTTCTATATAAAAAAAATAGAGAAAAATAAAGAGAAAAGAAAATAGATGACAGAGAAATTAAATAAATGAGAGATAATAGAGAAAATGACTAAAATAGCTTCGAAAGGCAAAAAAAGGTAAAGAGAAGGTTTGTGTGACTTGGCCAAATGGTAGAACGATATGCAAATACCAAAGGTTTCATGTTTATTTATATTCATTTACCTTTAAAGAAAATGAAATAGCTAAAAGGCATAAATACAAAAGTGGAAAAACCACAAATAAGATTAATTTTTTTGCTCAGAGATCTCTCATGAAGTACTAGTATTTTTATTGAAAAAAATTGCAATCATTAACAACATATTTTGGTTTTTGTAATTCACCCTATTTAAAACATACTATTATAAAATAGTTCATGCAAATAAAAACATATAGCATACGTATTAAAGCAAATTTAATTCTAACATATTTTTTTATCAAATGTTCCAAACTTTAAAATTTTATTTTAGAAATAATACTTCACCCAGTTCCCTAAAAAAGAGAATTTGATGATAATATAAATTTAAATACGAAATTGGTAATATATGAAAAAAAAAAAGATAAATAGTTAAAATATTGTAGGAGCCACATATTAGTAGTGTATTGTGTGGTGAATTTAAAAAAAAAATAGAACTAGACTAATTTTAGTAGGAGAAACAAAGCCACATAAGAGGATTTTTTTGGAAAGGAAGGATAATATTTATCATAACTTTTTTTTATTACTCCCTCCGTCCCAAGAAAATTGAGTCGTATTCCTTTTTAGTCCGTCCCAATAAAGTTGTGTCATTTCATTTTTTAACAAAAGACAAAATATCTAATCACACTTACTTTATTCTATCACTTGCTTTATTCTCTCTTATATTTCCTACTTTTTTCATCTCTCCTATGTATTTAATATAGATATAGATTCTTAATTTCCGTGCCCAAAAGTTTTGTTTCAACTTTCTTGGAACGAAGGGAGTATTATATTATAGTTTACAATTTTGCTTTAGGTGCATTTTACTAAGTGCATGATTAACGCTAGGGGCCGGGCCGCAAATCGCGAGTCCCGGCCCGGGCCATGCGTTAGACAGAGGAGAGTCACGGCCTGGGACGGTTCCGGGGCGCAATTGCGTCCCTGGGCTGCTCCCGGGGTCCGGCCTGACTCAGGGTTACGCGACGCGGGACGGGCCGCAAACCCCAAATTTTTTTTTTCTTTTTTTGATTTTTTTGCCTATTTATACCCATTTCTTCAAGATTCTTCCACCAATTTCTCCATTTCTATCCTTTAAATTATTTCAATATTTTTTCTAGGACTTGCAATTTTTATTTTCTAGGTCTTAATAAAAAAAATTTCTCAGATTTGGAAAATATTTTTCTAGGATTTGTAATTTTCTTTTTTCGACTGAACAATGAATTTTCTCGGTTTTAAGTGTTCAACGTATTCTATTTTACGAGTAAAATAGGTTGGAGTTGTGAATAGTGCAATTTAATAGTTGTGTCCCGAGTTGGGGCCTGCAAGGTTAGAGGAGTTTTGGGCCAGGACTCAAATTTAGGGGAATGATGATATGGAGAGAACTTGGGGCCTGAATCCGGGCAAGGGTTAATGATGCTCTAAGAAACCAAACCTTAATATATTGAAGAAATCAAAATCGTACAAATATGAACGCACCTACAAATAAATATTTTTGTACGTCATATTTTTAAGAAATCTTTTTTGGAAGCCTTGTATCTTCAAATTGATCGATCATATCTCCATACTATTAGTAGAGAAAATATATCCCATCATTCAATATGTCAATCATGATTCTTGACAATCCAATTGGGGCTACATAAACCATATGTCAGTCTCCAATCAATTTGATACCAAAGTTTTCAATGCATAAATTGTGTTAGTGTTTGTGTGTTTGTGAAGAAGCCAAAGCTAGTGGGAGAGGTCTCTTTTCTGTGAACCTTTTTTCTCTGAGATTATTTCAACTACAGAAAACGATGACGAAAATTAGGGCCCATGGAGTAATTATGCATTTTTTGGGTACAAGTTTAGATGCCATTTTCATCATCACTATTATTGTTTTTTTGTGAAATATTTTTAGACAGAAAGCGTGTCATGTCCAATTAAATAGATATAAAGTCAAGAGGTGCAGGCTGAGAAATAGGTAGTAAATTATGTCACTTTTTGGTAAATTCTATAACTCGAATAATTAGAGGTTAAAACAATCTTGATGAACAATAAGTTAACAACCACTGGAATAATAATAGTAGTACTAAAATAACAATATAAAGGGAATGGAGGATCAATATGAGGGATAATTTAAGGGTCAATGACAATATTCAAGATTAAATGCAGTTGTATAGTCAATATCAGAAGGTTTACCAGATAGCTCAAGTCATCCTATTTGACAGGTAATTCAAGAAGGGGTATGTATACGTCGGCAAGACGCTTCTCCTCCAACGAACAAGTAAAATATTCAAGCCACTACGGTTACAGAGATAAATGTGGAACCATTATTAATGAACAGTCCTCATCTACTTCACTATTTTTCATGTGAAGCTATTTGTATGCTCAATGAATTGAAAAGGTCAAATTGGTGTCACCACCATTTATTTTGCTGACATTGATTAAATAAACCACATAAATATTGCCGTACGAGAAAATGCAAAAGAGGTAAACGCCAAACCTGTCTGAATCACCTTCTTCAAGCAAATTCCACTCCTTCTAGATTGCTTCTACCTCAACATATGGTGCTCTTTGTCAAACTGCAAAGATTATATCACTGAAATCAGTTAAGGGGAAAGAGCCAAAAACGATTACATGATAGAACAACTTCGACAGTTGTTCGTAGATAGCTGTAGCTACTTGGTCCGAATATTAAACATTGTATAGCACAAAACAAAGCTTCGAATAAAAAAGTCTAGTAACATACACCCCAGTTGTTAATAATCCTTCAGCACAATGTAAACAAACAGAAAATACAAGAGCCTAGCATCACTCTATATTCTAGAAAGAAAAGCTCTCCTTCGAGGCTAAGTTGCCTCTTGGCTGACAAGCATCCAGCAAACACACGTCTCATTCTTCAGCATCATCAGTCGAAGTCTAGTAAATGCTAATGCCACAAACACCAGTAAAGATGTGAAAATGATCATGGTGAACTGAGCCATCCCTCCATGGAAATGGGATTTTTTATGGGACATTCATAACTTGAATAGATTGCAACATGTCAGAGACAGCAATAACCAGGTCTCCTGACTTTATCATTCCCCGGGATTTTAGCAAAAAGAAAGTCTTGTTGAGGTTGCTGTCCATATCATCAGAAAAGCTCAAGCGGAAAGGTATTAGACCCCATTGCAGGTTCAGGCGTCTGCGTACAGATGTCGTTGTAGTAAATGCGAAAATGGGGCAGTCAGGGCGGCAGCGTGATAGGAGAGATGCCATGTGACCTGTTTTAGTGTAAACAAAAATAGCGTCCACACCCAGATTGTTGGCTGCAGTATAAAATCACGTATTAGCACCTTGCACTATAAATATATAAGATCCGTAGAATATATGTATATACAGCTCCAAATATGTATTGCTAACCAGAAATTCATAAATTGTGAGAAATAAATGCTAGATTAACAAGCACGAAGTTGGTGATAGACCAAAACACCTACATATTTGAGATGTTTGCACATTTATAAATCTGAGAAGCGGGAGAAAGAAGTAAACTACTACTACAAGGTTTCCATTCAATAGCCTTGTTCTGGTCTTCTGGAGCAATTATGTCATGATTCCCTCTTTCAATAAGTTAGGGGCTAGTACTTAACAGCATCTAGTAGCATGGCCTCCTTAGTTGAGGCAAAGAATATAAAACAAATTATAAAGAATAAAAAGCAAGCACTTCTTACCCATCTTAGCAGTAGAGTTGCAAATCTCTTCTGAAATTCTGTCTCCAAAAGAGGATGTGATTTCAGGGAGTTCCATAGCTTCATGGCGTTTCTCGTCTCTCCACCATTTCTCTATTCTTAGACTAACACTTCTGAGAACAGTCAATGCTTTGTCAGGGAACTGGCCCATGGCAGACTCACCAGAAAGCATTAAGGCATCTGATCGCTGGCGAACTGCTTCAGAAACGTCAGCTACCTCAGCTCTTGTTGGTGTTGGGTATTCTATCATCGATTCAAGCAACTGGCTGGCAACAATAACTGGCTTGTTTAACTGCCTGCAGAGCTGTACAATCTTTTGTTGCTCTGATGGGACCTGTTCCAATGGGATCTGTGCACCGAGATCTCCTCTTGCCACCATAGCTCCATCTGATGCTATAATGATCTCCTCCAAGTTCTTCAATGAGTCAATACTTTCTATTTTTGCAATCACAGAAATGTCACTGCATCATAGGATCACTTTATTACTTTGACGCAGATACTTTTGCATATCTTAAAATGAGAAAAAATAGTAATAAATCAGGGAGATGCAGTTTTTATGATTCAGAAGAATATGCATGATTTCCATATTTTCTCTGGAGATTTGAGTGCATGAACAAAATAGCAGCAATGTGAAAGTTGAGCATGATTTTCAGATGGTTATCACGTAAAGACCAAATGAAGTTAGGAGTAATGAATAGAGGACTTGCAAACCAAGAGTATGCAAATAATTCTGGCTAATGAAGCCTGACAGATATAATGGCTTCTAGAACAGAATATAGAAATCTGAAATATAGTGAGAATGCTTCTCACCTATCACGAGCCCGTGCCTGGATATAGCTCCTGAGATGCTTTATAACTTCCGCAGACTTAACAAATGATATAGCGATAAAATCAACCCCCTCAGCAATCCCAAAATCAATGTCCAGCCAATCCTAACAAGTGATGCTAAGAGTCAGACCAATTATCCAAACACAACTGAGCGCTCAGAGTAAATACTCTCCAAACAACAGATAAATTGCACAAAATATAAGGATGGTGATTATAACAATAGATACTCCCCCGTCCCAAATTAATTGATTTCTATTGTTTTTTGGGACATCCCAGTTTAATTGAGGCAAAAGTTAACTCTCTTCTCTCTCCTATTTTATTCTCTACTACTTTATTCTCCCTCCTACTTTATTCTCTTCCAATCCAACTCACTAAACATCTTTTTCTTAATTCTTGTGCCCAAAATAACTGCCTCAGTTAATCCGGGACGAAGGGAGTATATATCAGCACAATGGCTAACTAATTCTATTCCTAGCAAAGTAATATGATGAAGTCTTTTTCATAAATGGTTTAATAGCACAAAATTTGGCTGGTTCAAACTTTGAGAAACCAAGTCCAAAGAGAAAGACATACCTTTGAGGATATTGTGGGAAGCATTGCATTACGTTCACGCACTAAGCTCCCATCTCTCCAGAATGTAAGATTAGCCCGAGGTAGCAAAAGTCCAGGATCCGTACAGCGACACTTGACATCTGGACCAATTTTCTCAATCACTTCAAATCTCACCATTCCACCATCAACTAGAAGTTCATCACCTACTTTTATATCTGCAATGCAAGATTCCGAATTTTATTATTGCAAGATAAATCAATTTTTGTTCACTACAAATGAGACAAAAATAAGTAATACTCCCTCTGTTTCCCAAAAATAGAAAATTTAGAAACGGCACGGGTTTTAATACAAAATTGGTAAAGCAAGAGAGAGGAAGAGAAAAAATGGGTAAAGTCAGAGAGAGTAAGGAAAAAATTAGTGGAATTAGTGTTAGGAGTCTGGGGTTCATTTCCTAAAATGGAAAGGTTCTATTTTTAGGAAACGGACCAAAAGAAAAGAGTTTCTATTTTTAGGAAACGGAGGGAGTATAATATAATACTGTACAGAAATGGGTTTTCAACCTTCAGCAAAGCCACCATAGTTCACAATAATTGTGTGTTCAGGGAGACCAGAATCAAACTCTCGAACACTGAAAGTCCATATTTCACCATCCTGCAGAAGATACAAAATCTCAGATTTAGCTCTAGATATATGTGCTTGCAATGCTTACAGCCAAATCATCAATCCATTTTGCAAAATGCAAGGTTCCACGCATGTCTCCGAAATACTTGCTTATTGAAAATCTGAGCTTCTTATCCATTGATTTAAAAGACGGTATGCGCTATCTCACTACAATCTTAAGGTGTGTAGATAGATTTAAGCACTGGGCTTGTATTGTGTATGATACTATAATCCTTTATTCTATGAATCAACACTAATCAAATGTATAGCTATTGTCCCATGAATAATGTAAATACATCATAAATCATGCAATTAATCTACTACATCAACCTCAAATATCCATCTTTTCAATCAATGTCAAGATTCAGAAGAAAGTCAAAGACTTGATATTTAGTTGGAAACTTGACTTCATTAGCACAGATTCAGTATTTAGACTTTAGAGATACTGGACTCACAATATCCCTCAAATGAGGTTTACTTCAAGAAAGAGACTCCTTAGTTCTAGGAAATAAGATATTTGTTCCTGACAATTTAGATAATAAAGGACCCATCTTTGGCCAGAGATAGACCAAACAATTTATATATCACAAAACCTGAAAAGATATGAGGATATTTTTCCAGACAGTAACTAAAAACATATCGACTGCCATGTACAAGAAAATTTGACATCGTTCAGTCTACTACAGCACAAAAACCTCATCATTGGTTAGTTTAACTAATAGATATTCGTGTTCATATTCAACAACAATATCATTTGGTAAATTTGATTCTTATTTTTTTTACAATATACAACTTCCTTTCCCAAAATTGTACACTGACATTGTAATACAACACAATCCCATGAAAGTTAGAGGGTTCCTGAAATTTATTTGCTGGAGTCAGTCATCTTTCCACATGTAATTTATGTAAGTAACTGGTTAATTGTTCTGAAAATACAAACACCAAAGCCACGTTGAAAAGTACTGCATCCTTCCACCAACAAATACCTTATTGTTCCTCAAACTTAAGCAAGAAGAAATATTTCTAAGTTCCATTTATCTGCAATGACCCTATTGAGTGGAAAAGTAGTCCCATAGTAACAGCATTGTTCCTAAACCTCTAACAAAATCTTCTACTTGCTACTAATACTAATAACTACAGTCAACTAAATTCTTTGTCCTTGAGAAATACTAACAATTGAGTCAATGTAAATTCAAAAGAAAACCACTGCTCATGAAATTTCTATCAGTACCTCAGCTTTGGCCGACGGAGCGCCGCCAAGATCCCCCATGTGAATCTCACTCCCCTCAGTATCCATCATAATGGCAACGGCATACCCCTTCTCCTCATTCAACCTCCTCAGACGCTGAATCACCTCCCGATGCCACTCCCTGGTGCCGTGGCACATGTTAAGCCTGGCGACATTCATCCCCCCGACGGCCAGCGCCTCCAGCTGCTCCGGCTTGCACGTGGCGGGGCCGATCGTGCAGATGAGCTTGGTGCGGCGCGTGCTCCGGAATCCGTTCTCCTTGAGCTCCGCCTCCGTGACTGCATCGACCTCGATCGAGCCAGCTGAATCGACGGCCGCGGCGAAGAAGGAGGCGGTGTCCTGCACGGTGGTGCCGGCGCCGTTGTCGGATGCGGACGCTTTGATGGAGAGCGAGGCTTTGCTAGGGTTTTTGAGGAGGGTAAAGCGGGAAATGGAGTGAGAACGGTGAGAGATTAGGGGTTTTGAGGAATAGGGGGTGGAAATGGAGAAATTGAGTGCCTGCGCCATTGGTGAGTGATTGAATTGATGTGAGTTCAACTAGAAGCGCAGCGCCGCCGTTGATGGCGAAGAACAATGGCGGAGAGATTGAAGTTGAGTTGGAGGAGAATTTGGAAGTAATAAAGGAAGGGGGCGGAGAAAACGATGTTCGACTTAGAAAATCTCGTTGGATATGATACGAAGATTTATTTTTTACACGAATATTCTATTCTATTGAAGTATTATTTTTAATCTTTTATACTTGCTCTGACCCATAAAAATAATACGAGTAATTATATATTTAGGCCCTAGACTTGTCAACATGAATGTTTTGTTATTTCTATACTTGCAAATTCAATATTTCTTCCTTGTTCTTCTTCCTCTGAAGTTGTTTTGAGCCCACGATTTCTGCTATTTCTGTAGGAAATGGTCATATCTTTCTCTTTCCTTCTCTAATTTCTTAATGTGAATTGGTTTGTTATTTGAATTTGGAAGTCATTTGCTAGCTAAATTGTGCAAGTAGCTGAATTGTGCATGGATGATTTCGGGATATATTGAGGGTGTGTTTTAATTGATACTAGTAGTAGATAGTAACATTTAATGGGTATTTATTGATCCAATCTAGTGTTTGAATCGTCATTTGAAGTGCGTGAAGTATGTGAAATATGTGTAATATGTGTAGTGTGTGAAATGCGTATAGTGTGTGTAGTGCGTGAAGTGTGTGAAATGTGTGAAATGCGTGTAGTGTGTGAAATGTGTGTAGTGTGTTTAGTGCGTGAAGTGTGTGAAATGTGTGAAATGCGTGCAGTGTGTGTAGTGCGTGTAGTGTGTGAAATGCGTGTAGTGTGTGCAGTGTATGAAATGTGTGTAGTGTTTGTATTTTGTTGTAATGTGAGTCTGAGTGTATTTTGTATATAGTGTGTATGCATAAATTCTTCAAATTCAATTCCATATCAATTAGTACTTCATTTTACCAAACACAAGATTTGGAATTGAATTCTCCATCCAATTCAATTCCATAGAATTTGAATTCCATTTCAATTCCAATTCTCTGTTCCAAACGCACCCTTTGCGTTTGGTACATGGAATTGGAGGTATGAAATTAGAATTGGAACCTTCAATTCCAAATCCGGTGTTTGATATCACAAAAGTTCTTCGATTTGAAATTGAATTTCAATTCCCCCTCCAATTCCACAATTTGAATTCCATATCAAAAGTAGTGGAGTTCCAAATATTTATTAAATTACACACAGATCACACATTCTTACACACACACACACACAAAACACACACACACACAGAGCACAAACGCACACACACACACACACACATAACGCACAGACAGAGCACACATTCATTCACACACACACAAACACACTTCATACACACAGCTGATTCATTTGGATTTTACATGGTTTTAGAGGGTAGTTTTACTTGGTTTTGATCATATAGTGTGTACTTTGAGACATGGTTGTATCTACTTCTCTATTGTGTTGGTATTTTGACCATTTTGTGAAGAATGTGTAGAAAAATATACAAAATATGTGGATGTGCAGCAGCTTTGGTTCGAGACAGTTTTTCTGGAGATTTTGAAGTTCGATTCGCCCATAATGCACACCATTCTCTTTGTCTTCAAAAGAGCTTCGCATGGATATATTAAACGTCTCAATCGGAGTTCGGTAGAAAAATTTATGGCCATTTTACCAAGACTGTGCGGAGCAGTGACATATCTGGCGACCCGTCGGGTTCGCATGCAAACGAACCTGGTGACCCGCCAGCAAAACACGAGAAAAACGCCGTAGGTAGCTGGCGACTCGCCAGCTTCGACGCACACCCAACCTGGCGACCCACTAGCTTCGTCCGACAGTTTATTTCGCGCGCAAAGTCAACCCTAGGTATATATATGCCTAGGAAACGCCTCCAAACACAACGTACACGCCTCCTACCCCAAAAATACCAGTTTTTCACCTAGGAAGAAGATAAGAACGAGCAGAGGACGAGTATTCATCGCAAGATTGAAGACGAGACCTCCAACCCGCCCAATCCAATTCTAGGAGTTTCTATCTTTAGTTTTGCTTTGTTCAAACAATGTTTTTTATTATTCCTTTGAATATTTCTTTGACTTTTGTGTTGAACATGAGTAGCTAAATCCTCGTAGAGTTCTACGGGGGAAATACAATGATTCTTATGTTTAATTAATTTCCGTTTTCTATGACTTGGCTCATGTGGTTATGTTGACTTCTCTTGTGCTTATACATTTATTTGACTAATCACCTTATAAATGCATGTGGATTTTACTACAATACTCGGGAGATGAGTAGTTTAATTTGAAAGAAGAGAAGTTGACGTCTTTGCCAATATAATCGATAAATTTGAGCCTTTGAATGAAGCTAAGTAGCTTAGGAGCTTTTAGGAGTTGTTACCTTAGTTTTAGGAAGGACAATTCGGTTCTAGGTAGTAATCTACAAATTGTATGCTTCGGGAGAAGATATAATTTTACATCTGTGATAGCTTAATAACCCTTGAGACCCTTTGTTGGCATAGTTTGGAAGTTAATTGAGCATACGATAGTTGTTATCGATCCCGTAGGAACCCTTCTCATCCTTGATCTACATCCGTTTTCTCTTATTTGCATTTAGTTCTCAAGTTGTTTTAAATTGTTTTTACCTTGCTTTTAAGTAGATTTAGAAAAACCAAAATTTTCCGATTCATCTAGATAGTAGTTGAGGTTGGTTCGTGGTAATTAGATTGACATTCATTGTCTCTGTGGATACGATACTCTTTGCTTACTATTTGCTACATTAGCCCCGTACACTTGCGGGTATACTTGTATTAAAAATAAGTTAAGTCAAGTTTTTGGCGCGCACACACACAACACACGTTCACACACACACACACACAACACACACACACATCACACACATGCACAGCACACACATTCACACACACACACACACTGCACACACAATACACACACACAACACATATTCACACACACACAACCGCACACACACAACACACATTACATTCACACACACACAAACGCACACACACATCACACACATCTTACACGCGCACTGCACACATTCAAATTTATAATTCAATTCCTTCCAATTTAATTCCATAGAATTCCAATTCCGTATACTAAATGGACCCTTACCATTTTTACAGATGAGGTATTGGTGTCTTCTTCTTGCCATAGCTTCTCACTGTTTTTCTCCTTTTGCGCGGTTTTTTCTACGTGATATTTTTTGTACTCAATATATACTAATCTAGGTCATGAATATTGTATTTAAACAAAAGACAAAAACTGAGAAAGATAAAAATTGAAGTAAATGAGAAACATGTCAAAAAATATGAATAATTAAGCATATTAAATAGCTTAGAGTAAAGAGTGACAGACTTGGTAAATTACTAGTTCACAAGATTTTATGCGTTGTGGTATACTGGTATTTATAAAATGCTCAAAACTTTTTTGAGACGCTAAATCAGTGCATTGTAATTTATATTGATCATTGCATGTTAATGTATTGCTTTTTCAACCAACCATTGTAAAACTGATTTAGTTTAGATTGCAGTAGTAATTAAAAAATTATCATATGTTCTCTGGAGAATTTTGGCATGTATGGTGAGCTTATATTATCTTCAGATTTTTTACTTCGTGTATGGTGAGAATTTTGGCATGTATGCTGATGAATCACCTTTTTTTGCTTTATTGTAGAAATGTCATATTTTTCAAAGACTTTGTTGCTCCATTACCCAATTCAGTCGACCTATCATTGTCAACAAACAAAAAACTAATTGTGAATTTAACCACACTCAAAAACGATACATGAATTAATACATATATGTAGGACTTGCTAATTGATCAGTTCAATTAGTAATCGAACCGATTATTCGACGAAAGAATCTTCAAACTAGGAATCATAATCAATATGCTTATCTTACATTCATGACTTGCCCCTGTATTAAAACCACACTCTCTATTCTATTTTTGTCCCAATAATATTGCTTCCTAGTAAAAGGCAGACACGTCATTTCTACATATGATCATTAATTTGGTATATCTACTAGCAAATTAAACAAAATAATGTAGGTCATCCTTAGTAACATGTAAGCAAAGTTAGTCTATATATAGTGAAAAAGATTAAGAAAATTAAGTTATTCTAAAAGTACATGAGTGCTTGATATTGAAGATTTAATATTTCTTCAAAGTTCTAATTTGTTTTGCTATATGTATGGTTTTTTTTTCTCTGAAATAAGTTATATTCCACGGAAACTCAAAGGTAGGAGTTCAATTCAATCATTTAAATCTTTAAAAAAAACTTAAAATAAACAAATAAAAATGATTCATTGAAATAAAAGGCTAACATTCTTACTATTTTTTTCTACGTAATCCATAGTTTATATTCGTTTTTGATTCAGTGAAGGGGGAGGTTAAACACTGGACCAAATTTAATTTCGGTTTTGATAGTACAAAGTGCAATTCAAAATTTTTGGCTAAAATATTTTTTGTATTCAATGAATGAACCTATAGTATAATGTAATTCAAACACTTTTAGTACCATAGTGATAACTCCAAGATTTTGGTTTTTAAGTTAATAAACTTACACTTCATTAAATTGAAGAATTATCTAGAAGATTAGAATACTAGAGATGTCAATCGGGTTGGGCCCATAGATTTCAGGCCACCCTATTTGAGTTGTAGGTCGATCGGGTGTGGGCTAATCGAGTTATAAAAGTTCAACTCTGACCTAAAGGTTTGGATTTTGGGCTAACTCACCGGGCTAATTGGATTACTGCCGATAAAATTAACATACGATCAATCTAATACATAATGATGAAAATTAGTTATATTTATAGGATGTAAAACATTAAATTATAATAAATTTGAGATATATGCTTAAACTCAAATATGATCAAAATTTTACCGTTTGAATAAGTAAAATAAAACTTAAATATATTTTGTGAAATTTTAAAGTATTTTAATATTTTAATATTTTTTAATAAATCTAAAATTGAAGGTTATTTTGATCGGTTATTTATATTATAAAAATAATCAATAAAGTGTCAATTAAGAGTCAAACAAACAGAATAACATAAATTTTATCGGATTTTTGGGCCAGTGATCCAGTTTTCGAGTTAGCCATATTCGGGTTTGCGGGCTAATCAGGTTATAATTTTTTCGGGCTAAAGATTTCTAATCCTAATCTTTTAAATTTAGCGCGTTATTTAGAACAACCTATGAATTACGGACTATCCTGATATCCAAAAAGTGAAGTTGTTTTAGAATTCTTCTTGACCTCCACGGGGAGTTGTGACATACGCATCATTCGAAATTTCGAATTGAATGGTTTATCACTGGAGAATTCACCAACTTTGCATCATTTTCATTTATAATAGTACTATAATTTTTTATATTTTTCAATTTTATATCATCTCGCGATTATAATATTCTGGCTAGAATTTATTAAACTTCAACTTACTAATTGTTTTCCTCTTCACAACTCATCTTCCTTCAAACTGTCGGCCTCCACTAGAATCCGAATCACAATTTCTCGAATTTACTTAATTAAAATGAATACCAAAAGGGTGTTCCAGTTTTAAAAAGCCATTTACAACAAAATACTAATAACCATAGCTGTCATGTTTTAGTATTGTGTCTAATTTATAATTTATTAAATTTATTTAGAAGAGTGAATTTCATAAATGGATTCCTACACTAGAGTAATACCTAAACTTTTATTTAGATGCTCGATTTGTATTTCATGTCTATATTAAGTAGAATTTGCTATGATAATTTTTTTTGACTTATTTAATAGTAGTATTTGTTATTCTATAAACTTTTAAAGAAGACATTATTCCGAGCTCCATTTTAGCATTTCTTTCCAAAAAATAATGTAAACGAATCAAACATTAAAAATTATAGTACTTATTATATTTTAAAAAGTTCAATATTTTAAATTAATTTTAGTAATCATGCCTAACCTATAAAATGAAAAGTAGATCTTATCTTCATTTGAAAATGACACTGTCACTCACCACCAGCTGACAATTGATATCTTACACATAATTATTACTCCTTACTTTTGATAAGGGTTATTATCCACTTCATTAGAATTTATATATATCTAAGGTCCATAATACTACCTCCACTGTAATCATTTTTAGGTATCAATTCTAATATATATATTCAACCAATTTATTAACATTCCACTCTAATATTATCAGAAGTGGAATTCACTTTATATCCACTTATTTCACTTATAATATATTCAACCAATTTATCAAAACTCATGCTAAAAGTAAATATTATTTTAATTATGATCAAATGTAGTACTATTTCAAAATAGCTTAGTTTCCGATGATGCCAATTTCATTTCGCTTTGATCTCCTCTAAAACAATCCTCTCTAAAAATACTCTTTCCATTCACATTTCTTTTGAGACGTTTAAAATTATATGACTAATTTTCTGTTTTAACTATATTAACTCTTGTTTTTTCTTCAACTTTATTCTTAACTTAAAAGACAATTCCCTCGGCATCAGACGTGAAAATCCCACATTGTAACCTTATCGGGATTTAGATCCGTAACCTTATACTCAATCACCTCTTTATCGACCAGTTGAGCTATATATCCGCGAGTAAAATATCGGGTAATAGTACCTAAATAATACTCCCTCCGTCCCATTGAAGATGACCCACTTTCCTTTTTAGTTTGTCCCAACAAAGGTGACTCATTACTTAAAATGGAAACACTTTTATCTCTATTTTATTCTTTCTCTCTTACTTCACTCTATCCTCTCAACATACAAAATAAATTTGCATAAAATCTCGTGCCGTCCAAGAAATGGGTCATCTTCCTTAGACCGGAGGGAGTAATAAAAAGAAAAAAAAATCATTAGCACACCAATAAAACATGAAAATTAGTGGGGCAAGCAATAATTCCTTAACTATTATCCTACACTATTATAACACCAAAAAGCAATGGGGAAGAGAATAAGACAAGAAAAAGACACAAATCCATTTGACCACAGCAGTAACAAAGTGCAGCTCCTTTCCCTTCATTCTCATTATTTGATTCTTGACAAAATCAAATTAAAAAGAAACCAAAGCAAAGCTTCTTTCTTTCTTGCCTTTTGCTTTCCTTTTACGAACCTTAAACAACGCCCGCATAAATCCAAACACTAAAGCCCAATCCCTTTTTCACGATTGCAATTAATCTCTCAGATTCAGATGCTAGTTCAACTGATCACGAAGCTGGCATTTCCCCTTTCTCAGAATGCCTTTCTAGCATAAATCTGCAACCACAATTGCGGAGGCCTTTATTTCTCCCTTTCCCCAAATTCGTCAATTCGGAAGCAAAATGCAAACAGGGAATTCCGGTGAAGTGCGATCGGGCGTTGGAGCAGCAGATACTCGAGGGAAGCACAGGATATCTGCTGAATTGAAGAGGCTCGAGCAAGAAATTCGTTTCTTGGAGGTATGTTTCGGTTGACTTCCATAAATTTTAGCTTTTTCATTCACTGTTTGTTTTTGTGATTTTATTGAGGCCCTGTTTGTGTATTTGTGAAAAATTGATGCTAATGGTGCATTGGGATTGAGCTCTGTTTTGGTTGGTCTTTGGTTCTTTCTTGTTAGTTTGTGGGGAAGAGAACAAAATTGCTGCCCTAATTTGTTGGGCAGTGGACTTTTCGTTGTGCAGTTGTCTTTTTCTTGCTTAGCTTCACATTGGGGCTACCTTAGTTCGTTAAACTTAGTCAATTTAATACCTCAACAGCTGGTAATTTTCAGCCAAGGGACATCTGTGGAATCTGAAGACTTGTCTTGTGATTCTTACTGGCTTTGAATTTTGTATCTAAACACTTATTACTTACTAGTAATATCTGCCTCAGTGTGTGTGATACGGTGTGAAAGGGGGTGGACTGTGAATTCACACCGAAGTTGGGTGTGTGTCAGTGTGTGTTTGTGTGGAGGAATATCTTCCTCAGTGTGTGTGTCTTTGTTTTACATTTTGATGATTATAAGATGGATACTAGGAAAGTACTTCTTTGGTCTCCTTTTAGGGAATTGGAGTGTTTTTGATGTGGTTGGCATTGTTGTTGAAATTTTGTTGCTGAGTACATGAAAAGGGGAAAAGATCTTTCTGAAATTCTTCTACCTTAAAGTTTCTTCACTTGTGAAATTAATGTTACCGAGGGAAAAAAAGAGTCTTTTGTTGCTTTATGAATGCAACCTTGATTATTTTGTGGCTATTGAAACTATTCTAGACGGATACACACAGGCTATTTTAAGATCCCCCGTGTCATGCACACTGCAGGTTAGCCTCTACCGTTATGCGATGGGTCGTATGAAACGAGAAAAAGGAAGTTAGAAATTGAGTTATTAGGCCGACAAGGTTTTAGCATAGCATTTTTAGAGCGCACATGTTTATTAGTTCTTCCCTTTTCCAATTCCATGTAACATGATAAAGAGTTGTGCTTTACAGGATATGAAGTTGATTTTACATACTTGCTGCCCTATAAAATGAGACTAATATGCTTCAGGAACTTATCAACGCTAGTTTTGTATACTAAAAATTCCCTTGTTCGATTTAGAGGTAGGTTGTGAATATAGCCATTAAGAGTAGTTTGGTGCTGCATTTATTTTTGCTTATATACATTGGTCCCAAATTAGTGGATGTCACTTGCTGTTTTTCCCTTCCACCACAAATACCATAAACCAGCCACGACATCTTTGATTTGCATAAACCTGGGCTTTTATAAAGTTAGAAATGGAGGAACATGTAAAATTTTATTCATAAAATCTGTCCTATGCAACCATGGATTTCAAGATTATGATATAAGTAATTATAGATTATGTGCTTCATCGGTCTTTCCAAGAACTTGGTCGAATCGAGGATATTCTTAAATGAGCTTGTACAGATATGGTGCAGTCTTCATTTTTCAAGGACTTTCTACAGTTTGATAGTCAAATGATGTTTACGAATGCTTGTTGCTGGAGTAACTTCGGTTTCGTGTTTCCTTGGTCAAAACTTGTATTTCGAAGTACATTTTTATTATATGATTCATGATTCTGCTACAACCATGTTGTTCTATTAAGTAAGCAACTTCAACGAAATAAAAAGATATTTCATGACTGATGATTGCTCAACAGGAAGAACTGGAACAACTTGAGAAAATGGAGAACGCCTCGGCTGCTTGCAAAGAGTAAGCAAGATGATACACTAGATTCCACGTTCGTTTCGTATGTTATCATCCTCTAACATGAAATGTACTTGTCCAGGATGCTAATCAACATCGAAACAAGACCAGATCCTTTACTCCCAGAGTAAGAAGCTTCTGCTTGTTTCCCCTTGGTAGTTGCTCAAATCGACTTCTCTTACTGACTCATTTCTCGTCTTTGCTCTCGTTTCAGGACCATCGGGCCAATAAATCCGACCTGGGACAGATGGTTTGAAGGTCCACAGGAGTCTTCCGGCTGCAGGTGCTGGATACTGTGATATCTTGCCACGAAATCGAGCCCTAAACATGAGCTTCGTCTTATAACCAGCAACGACATCAACACCAGACCGTTCGTTCGATGCAGAGTGACCGATTACCCCCAAAACAGCAATGCCCTCCGACTGACATGTTTAAAAATGTATGAAACAGACAAAGATGCAATTTTTCAACCTCAATTCATTTCCCAAAGCTCTATTTGATCGAATGTTAGCCTCACTGTATTTATTGCCTTGTTTCTGTTTTACTTCATTCTGTGTGTTCAGCTTCAGCTTATCTTGCAACCTAAATTAATTAGGTCATAATTTGTTGAGTACTATATAATTACATTTACATGCAATTAATCATATTTAATTTTAATTATTACATTTGTTTGCTTATAAAAATCTCAGAGCCACGAATTCTTGAACTCCACTCTTCTCTGCATGAACTCCACGTGTTTTCCCTAATTGCCACCTTCACACACACTATCTATATCTATTTTTCTCTTTGCAAAACCTAAACCAAAATCCATCACCCTAAGCTACTCAAAAAAATAAAATGTCTACAATTTTGGGTTCAATCTCATCAAATTTCTTCAAGAAAAGCATCCCACTCTATGCTTCAATCTCAAATAACACTCTACAATTCCATGCATTTCCAAAGCAAAATTTCCCTTTACCTTTACTCCGGGTTGCTCATGACCCGACATACATACCCGGAACTTCACCGCCGGAGATCCCCACGGCCCCGCCGACGCACGATCCCGGCTTCCCGTCCGAGGTGCCACGCCGCCACGACGTTCCCGATTTCGTCCCAAATTCCCCTCAGGAAGAACCCGTCCCGTCCGGGCCCGGTTCCCCGAAGCCCGAAGTGCCACCGCCACCGGGGGAGCCCGAGGTGGTCCCCCCTCATGGGCCCGAAATCACACCCCCGGAGCCCGGCCCGCCACAGCCGACCCGGCCCGATATTCCACCTCCCATCATGGGCTCAAATGGGCTTGCTTTTTACTAATAAAAGATGGTGTGTATTGTAATTGATGTTTATTTATTAAGTTTTGTTATATGTATATTTAAATTTGCTAATTCGGGGTAAATTACATGGAAAGTGCTAATTTTGTGAATGCAATTAGTTAATTCCCTCAAGAGGTTAACAATAATTAAGATCATCAAAAGTGATGTTGATAATTGCTCGAGTTTATGTGGCTAAGAAAATCAAATGCAAGGAAAAATAGGAGAAAAAGAAGTCGACAGTATTGATTTGGTACAAGACAGCAACATGAATGATTATAGAATAGAATTTGTTTTTTTCATCCAATCATTGTCCGGCAAGGTAGTGAAATTAATTTTGCAAAATTCAGCAATTTCCCAAATTCAGAACGTGAAGTTTTTACTACGGTTAAAATAATAAAATTAACTAATTAAGTTTTTGCAAGAAATAGAAGTAGTAAATACTCAAACAGTGAATCATGATAAAAGGGAAAAAAAAATGAAAGTTGTTAAAAATAGTCACGAAATTACAAAAATGATAGTAGTAAAATAAATTAGAGCAATATTTTTGTTTTGACGTTTTTGTCTTTCCCCCGACATGGCTTAACACAATTATTGAATAATAGAGGATGTATTTATTCGTCCACGAATATTACAGAGGGACAAACTAATTTATCTGTCATTTCATATATGTCAATTTACTTTTGATGTTGTATGTCTCATCATATCATGCATGACAACATGCTAGTAAAGAATTTGTGTTAATTAAGTTTGGTAAATAATTTCTCTACAAGAAATACTAGCAACATAAACAACTTTTTCTCATAGTCTTTTTAACTTATATTTACGTTTCACGAGAAAAAATTCCCTAGTCTAGACATACTATTTGGCACAATGAGTTGGTATGTCCAACAAATAATCATTTGACAAGTGAAATTCTATAAAAGTTATATTCCAACTATATATGATTATATATAGAAATTAATAGATGTAATTCTAAAAGTCAATTATTACTTTAAATTATGGGAAAAAATCTAAATATTTTGTATTTATGTCATATATATACTCCGAATTTAGTGGGAGTAATATATTTATACAATTTTACATGTTTTTTGTTATTTTATTTTATAATTTAAAAAAAATCTTAAATTTTTATATTCTATCAAAAAATAGATAAAAGTTGAAATAATTAATAATATATCAATAAGATTTAAATTAATAGCCAAAATTTTTATTTTAGGTTAATATACGTTTGTGTATATAATATCACGTGTGTTCTACTGAGTACATAAATAATGAAGTGTGGCTATTAACTTCAATTTTGTTAACATACTAATGTATTAATTTCAACTTTTTTTTTTAATTTTTTAATAGCATATAAAAATGTAAGAATATTTTAAAACTATAAAATAAAATTGCAAAACACATGTATTATTATGTGTATGCAAATATTATTCCCATTAGATTCAATATGTAGTTGAGAATATTTAAAAAGGTTCAAAATATTTTGGAAAATTTTCTATAATTTATTGTAATACTCATTGAACGTTGATTTACAGTTTCCATGTATAATTATGTACAGTTGGAATATTAACTTTTATAGAGTTCTACTTGTCAAATAATTATTTGTTGGGCACACCAACTCATCATATCTACATATGGTCCACTGAAATTTTTTACATTTCACACCCACTTGAAATATTTTCTTTTTTGGAACTACAATATTCTCAATTTCCGTAAAAAGACATTGGTTTACAAATAAAGTAACGTCGTCTTGATTAATGAAAAAAACTGAGGTCAATTCAATAGGCAAACAACTTCACCTCGGAAAAGTTCCCTACACGACTTCACATACAGTTCCCTGCAATTCCTCGCAAAATCGCACTTCCCACGTGACTCATCGAAAAGCAACAGCACACGTGAATGGGCAGGTATTTTCCGTTAAATCCTGCAACTTTTTTATCGAACCTTGAAGCAAGGCATCTTAAACCTTCCTTCAATTCCACGAAAATCTCCTTCAATTCCCCCCAAACAAGGTGAAAAACGAATCAAATCTCCTTCACCACCCTCAATTTCACTCCAAATCAACACCAATTGCAGTTAATCCGCAGAAATGGCCACTCATTTCCACCCACCTCACTCACTCGCCACCGCCGCAACCGCCCTCCGCCGCCGTAACGGAGGGAGTAATTTTTTCACCATCTCAGAGAAAACACTTCCATGGCGCTCCGTGCATATTTTAGGGAATCAGCACAGTGCGATGAGCATTTCGAGAATCGCGGGATTTTCCAGAGTGAAGGCTGCGAATGAGAGCGCGGACTCGTACTTGGACATGTGGAAGAAGGCGAGGGAGCGCGAGAGAAGCTCGCTGCAGTTCGAGATAATGGCGGATAAAACGGCGGAGGATTCGGGGGAGGAGAGCGCGGAGGATTTGGAGAAAAGGAGCCGAGAGTTCGAGAAGCTTCTAGAGGTTCCGCCGGAGGAGAGGGATAAGGTGCAGAGAATGCAGGTGATCGATCGTGCCGCCGCGGCGATTGCGGCCACCAGAGCGTTGATCAAGGACAGCGCGCCTCCGCAGCCGGAGACCGGAGAGCTGGACATTCTCAGTGGTGGTGAGGAGGGCGATCTCGATGAGGGTAATTGATTTATCCCCAATTTTATTTCTAATTTATTTTATTTATTAAAAAACTCAATTTTATTTTCTCATCTTGCAATTTTATTTGATAAGTGTACAGTATTTTTTGTTTATGGATGAGAAAGCTCAGACAAATTAGGCATGAGATAGTATCTTGCAACTTTGTTGATTTTTGGCATCATTCTATTTCATTTCAAGATTTATGTAATACTTGTTGTACTATTCTAATTAATCCGTTAATTACTCTTTTCAAGCTTCCAATTTTATTATATGTTCGAGATTTTAGTTGAAAAAGGTTATTATATGTTCAAGATTTTAGTTGAAAATGTGGTTGAGATTGCTCACTTAGACCAGCTTCTGATCATTGAGTATTGATTGTGATTGTGAAGAACTCCTCGTTAACTTAGTTCTATGTGGTTTTTAATGATTATTGTATGATTCTGATCCAAGAACTTGCCTTTTAGTTTGTCGACAAATTATGTTTTCTAGCTTCTGTTTCGCCTAATGTCAAATTGTATGATAACACATTGCTCCTTCTTTCTTCGTCTGTCGATCCTAGATGTCATATGTTACCATTTTACAGTTACGGCTTCTTGTCCTCGAGGATGTTATTAATGTCTACTGATAGATGGCTGATCGTTAAAATCTTGGCAAAATCATTATCTCAATAGGACCACTGGAAACCTAAATGGCCGTTCTGTCTTTGCGTTTCTCAATAGTTTGAAATTGTTGCTTATTCTTGGTGTAGCATGGATTTGCTCTGATATTTTAACTTGGCCAGGGAGGGAAATTGCCAGCATTTCGGTGCCACAGTCTAGTAACTCGACCAGCGGAACGCCAGGTCCAAGTTTCTGGGCTTGGGCACCTCCTCTACAAGATGATGGCGGTGAAGGTGATGATTCTTTCGGCAGTGCTAAACTCAAGCCAGCGTCTCCATTTTCAGCTCCAAGCAGTCCTGTACTGGAACAGGAGCGAAGCATGGAATCTCTGTCGATTCCATTTGAGACTGAAATGCTTCAAAGTCAGAATCTTATCCCCATACCCCCTCTTCAGTCTTTTGTGGAGGTAGAGAAACGGGATGTTGAATTCTCGACCAATGCAACTGAGGCAGCTGAGGCGCTGAGTGAAATGAATGAAGCATCCAACCAGGGAGTAAACCCTGATGGAACGAGGTGGTGGAAGGAGACGGGCATAGAACAAAGGCCCGATGGGGTGGTTTGTAAGTGGACGCTGATCAGAGGCGTTAGTGCTGATAAAAGTGTTGAGTGGGAAAACAAATACTGGGAAGCTGCTGATGAGCTTGCTTATAAGGAGCTTGGTTCTGAGAAATCTGGTCGGGATGCTGCAGGAAATGTGTGGCGTGAATTCTGGAGGGAATCGATGATGGAGGTTAGGCATTATATTATCTATGTGATTCCATTATCATCTGTGAAGCTCCATATCTTCTGAAACTGCGTAGTACACTATATAACAGCCATATGAAACCGAAAACGAACCAAAACTAATTCGTTCAAAATGTACACAATTACTTAAACGAAACACACATTACTTCTTTCTAAGGGATAAGTTTTTGGTTCAAGAATCGATAAATGCATGTTCCTAATGGCGTCTTTGATGAGTCTAATAGAGGTGAAACCGTGCAGATTGATGGTTCTGTCCATCTTGAGAAAACAGCAGAAAAGTGGGGAGTCAATATGCAAGGGACTGAGTGGCAGGAGAAATGGTTTGAGCACTATGGTGCAGGCCAAGCCGAGAAGTGGGCTCACAAGTGGTGCAGCATCGATCCAAACACTCCTTTAGAAGCTGGTCATGCACACGTCTGGCACGAAAGGTACCTAAATCAGGCTAAATGCTTCCATGAAACAACTAAATGAAACTGACATGAGACATATGTGTGTGATTATCTATATACATAACATGTTTAGTTCATTGACTCTTCTTGTTCATGATAGGTGGGGTGAGAAGTATGATGGACACGGAGGGAGCACGAAATACACAGACAAATGGGCTGAGCGCTTTGAGGGCGATGGATGGGCTAAATGGGGCGATAAATGGGATGAGAATTTTGACGCAAACAGCCAGGGGGTGAAGCAAGGGGAGAGCTGGTGGGAAGGGAAATATGGAGACCGTTGGAACCGAACATGGGGTGAAGGCCACAATGGTTCGGGGTGGGTGCACAAGTATGGAAAGAGCAGCTGTGGTGAGCATTGGGACACTCATGTTCAACAAGATACGTGGTACGAGAGGTTTCCACATTACGGTTTCTACCATTGCTTTGAGAACTCAACTCAGCTACGCAGCGTTAAGAAGCCATCCGAGTGGCCGGAGAACAGTTGATGCCATTATTATTACCTTACTAGGCCCCATTTGGTAGCTGAGTTTGGGATTTGCCATGTTAGTTTATAAACAATCTCATGGGTAGTATTCCTAGGTTGAGATTTTCAATTCCCAAGTAAAACTGAATAAGTCCTCTATCCTAGTAAAATATAGCTACCAAATGGACCCTACGTATATATACATGTAATATGATATATGATCATCCTGTTTCTCAGGTCTCAGCTTATAATAGAGTGAGAGTAGATATTTACTTTCTAGCCCTGCGATTACATGCTTCATTTAGCTATTTTGGTACATCCGTTACTACTAGTTATGGTTCACTATTAACATATGTGGTAGGTAGATTTTTCACATTTTATTACAATAAAACTAATACTACATAAAAAAAATAGCACTTACGTTTCTCTAACTTTTACCACTCACATTTAGCTATTATCCCCAAAAATTAGTTAATAAATAATCCTTTCATTCCAAGGAAACTGAGTTGGAAAATGCCCACAGTTCTGAAACTGCCAGTTTCGGTTTTGGAAACTGCTGAATCGGATCTGAGCTGCGAGGGTGTTTCGCAGTTATGGTTTCGATTTCGAACCGACGGTTTTTTACGATTCCGAAACATCGATTTTCGGACTTTTTTGCTGTTCCGGCTCGGTTCATGGTTTTTCGGTGGTTCCGCAGTTCCGGTTTGGAGCCCCGTAACCGGAGGTTTAGGCACAGTTTTGGTTCCGGAATTTTGGAACTTGAACCGACCAACGGTTCAAAAAGTGATGGTTTCGATTCCATTTAAATCTTGTGGTTTTTTTATTGAGATATTAAATTGAAAAATAAGAAAAATAGATGTGATGGTTTCAATTCCATTAAAATCTTATCTTTCTTTGATTGAAATATTAAATTAAAGAAATAAGAAAAATAGATTTTTTTGGATTTTGAAGTTCCAAATTGTTATAATTATTTATTGCACTCTTAAACAGAAAATCTTGAATACACGAGATCGTCCATATTTCTTCACATCAAGTCATCAAGAAGTAAGACAGTGTAATCATGTATGGATGGAGTAGTAGACGTAATACTTTGATTTCTTATTGTTTTGTATTCAACAATATAAATTTTGATATTTAGGTTCATTGCTCATATATTTGTCTTTACAACTTAATTTTGTATCTATGTTAATAAGTTTAAATGAGGATTGCAGTTAGGATTTAATTGTTTTCTTTATATGCATGGCTCCGGTTCAGTTCATATATTGACTAATTTTTAAAAAAATACTATAAAGAAGGATTCTTACCTTGTATTAATATAAACAAAACTAAATTTAGTTATTCCAAATTGCTAAGATATATTAAAATATTTAAGTATATTTAAAGTTTAAAATTTGTAAGAGTACATATTTTTCTAGAAAAATTAGATATTAATGAGGGGAGAAAAAGTCTTCTGAAAACTTTATGAATATATTTGCATTCAAACTCTGGAACTGGAAATTGAAGTCAAAATATTCTAAAATGAATTTTGCCAACAACTATGAAAACTACATCTTCATACTCTTAATGAAACATTGAAGTATAATTTTACAAAGAAATTTAAATATTTTATTCAAAGCTAAGTACGCGTAAGTGATGAAAACGTGTTCATTAATGATTTATTCGAGTTTCCACAATCACACGGCTGTTGAATTTCTATGCATCTTCGACTTATTAGTAGACTAGTAGTATCAATATTTTTCTATTATTTTCAAGATTATTTTTATTATTAATTCGGAGTATATTTTATTTTGACTGAACTTAAAAAAAAATCCACTTTTCAGCGATAATTTTAATTATAGTTCCTAGCAAACCGCAGATGTTGTTTCATTTATACATATGATTTAATTTTGAGCCCATTTTACAAATAATTTAGTTGCATTATTTAAGTTTTGATTGGATAAATTCTTGCAACCAAATAAATATGTGCTAATCAGAAGTCAATTTTAGAGATAACATTATTATGCTTTGAATTAACTTTGGAAGATAAGCATTTATTGAATAAATTTAATAAAGTTGTCGGTGCCTTTGTTTCTTGTTTCACTACTTTAAGTCTTCAACGTCGGAGTAAAGCATTTCATAACATAATATAATAAGGTCTGAACTCTGTAGGCACTACTGACTTTGTACTTTCGACCCATCATTTCAGAATTTAGTTGTTGGATTTCATTAAATGACCAATAAAATTTATTGTTATTATTATTATTAATATTATTTGGCTACTTATGTTCATCAATTTGATGTGAATTTTGAATATTAGTCATCAGTTTGATGTGAATTTGATACAAATTCTTCGAGTATATCCATGAGAGAAGTTAATTGATATTGATAAAGGTCACTTTTTATGTTCATCAATTTGATGTGAATTTGAGTATTAACCTTTGGGTGAATCACCCAAATGATAAATAGTTTTAGAAGTAATGGCAATTAAAGTCATCAACTTTGTTTATTTTTTGATTTTTCCTGTAAATTGCATATTAGTTATTAGTACTATATCACAAATTTTGGGGGTATAGTAGTCCCTCTTTGTATTCAATTGGAGATGCCGTTATGTAATATTACCAACGTCACATTTTAGAATGTCGAACGAAATTAAATAACTTTATTTATTTAATTAGAGTTTATAGTATTTTGTGAGAATGAGATAGGAGTACAATACTAATTAGTAAGAGCTGGTGGCTAAATATGATTGCGTGACATTATTTTGATTAATGTTAAATTAATAAATTATTCAATCATATTTTCTCAATCCCAAATTATTTGAGGCATTTCAATTTTTCCACGATATTTAAAAAAAATTATGTTTGGTGAGTTAAAAAAAGTACCAGAAGAGAAAATAAACTAAGAAAGAGAAGTGAGAGTAAAGTAAAAAAAAGAATAAAATATGTGTGATTAGATGATTTATTTTTAGCTTAAAAAAATAACTCAAATAACTTAGAATAAACCAAAATGGAATAGACTCAAGTAATTTGAGATGGAGAGAGTATTACTGTTGAATTGCTGAATTTTTTACTGATTACAAAATCTATTTTATACTTTATTAGAATATTTTAATATCATAACATGAAAAAAATCATAATTTAATGAAGGGATATCGATTCCTAAATAAATAAAGTTTTGAATAAATAGGAAACTAAACTAGCTACACGTGGAATTGTGGATGGGTTACAGGTGTCATACCTCGTCAGCTGAGCCAATGGCGAACAAAACCGCGTTGACAGCCAAGCATTTTTATGTCGTTTTGATGCTGTAATTGTAATTAATTTTTTAACAATTGTGTTTTTTGGAATAAAAAGGTTTATCGCAGTTCCCAAAGCTCAAAGCTGTTAATATTAATTTATTAATATGGGTCTTACCAAAGTTTAGTTGTGAGAGAGTCATGGTGCTTGGTTGGAATGTTGATATCAAAACGAGTGTTAATTTAATTATAAGTATGTTTAGCTGTTTATGCAATGTTTTGATCTTATTTGTTGTTTATAATTAAATTGCAAACTATGTTTATGGTATGACCGTAAAAGTTGATGTGATAATTTAAATTAGTACTAATGTTTGACAGTTTGAATCTAGGTTTATAGTATGTGACGATTGTTATTTTAAAAAATTTAAATGGGAAAATTTAAGTTATGTATACTCTTATTTAACTTAGATGGTCTAAGACTATAATTAAGTTGAAGTTTTTACAATTAATTGGTCGAAGTTGTTGTAAATTTAATACTACTATATAACTTATTATATTGATCTATCATCCTTTGACCTATTTATAAATAAATACTTGTAAATCTAATGCATATTCATATATTGCCCGTTGAGAGCCAAATTAAAAGAGAGAAGAAAATCAATTAACTTTGATCTGATTATCAATTTGGTGATAATTATGCAAGGTGGTAGCTAGGCTGGTAGCTATACAAAAATCAATTTTCTTTTGTGATTGTATTTTTGTGCAATTTAGTTATACATGTTTAGTGGAAGATAAATAGAACATCTAGTCATATAGATGCATCCGCAATGATAAATTCAATTGGAAATTAATGAAAGATAAAAATAATAACTATAATAAAATATAACAAACTAACATGCATTTATTCTCATAAGGGCTAAGGCTACATAGAAATGCGCAGTTAATAACATTATAATGAAGGATTATGAATTTAATATACTGAAATAATTGCACAATTATGTTTACGCGACATAATATTACCGTATGGAATTAATTATTTTATAGTTTATACTCATAAATAGCTCTCATAATCATGTATAAAATTTTTATTTATAAAATGATACCCCACCGGCCACTCACCTTGTCAAATACAAAAATCATCATGATCTAATTAGCCGTACAAAAAGATTAGTGTAACAACTAACAACTTAAAAAACAAATATTTTAATATCCATATATACTCAACTTATAAATATAAAACTATAAGAGGATAACGACTTCCTCGTTAATCCATGATAGCTAAAAAAAACTCTTTTAAATTGAAGTTGTCGCCTATTTTAGAACGCAACAGCTCTACGCTAGATATTGAGATTTACTTTTGTTATTCGCCTGTCGTCTACAGCACTTTCGATGCCAGCAACGATCTTATTATTCACTGTAATCGATCCACAAATTCCATTTTCTAGATCCGTTATTAACATTAAAACACGGCCCAATAATTTTTGATAATTCGTCATTATCCAACGAAATAAACAAGATTACGAGCGATGCTCACATGCGTGGCACGTGCGAAACAGAAGGCAGATCCCCTCGTGCAAGAAGCGCAGCGTGGTCTTTGGTTTTGGCTGCAGAGTGTTGCAAACACGCTTTCCAATTTATACCTTATTTTTAAGCTTTCTCTTCTAATTCTCCCCACTTGACTCCCTTGTTCCCTACCCATCAAACACTACAGCTGTAACAACAAAATAACTATATAAATAACCATATAATTTGAATTTTACCTCCATATTCATATCAATTCACCTCTATAATTACACTATTACAAACTTTGCCCCGACAACTTTTTGTGGTCAAAGGAAATTATTTGTCTGTTTTTGCTACATGGTCTTGTCTTTATTTGATATTTCTACTATTGGTTTGAAAAGTATGGTGAATTGGTGGAGAGATGATAATTTCATTCTAAATATCAATAATCACAAGTTGAAAGGTAAAGTGTTGCATAATAAAGCCGTCAATGAATTAGGTTATAGGGCCAACTTATATGTAAGTCTACAAATTAATAGATTTGGGAATTGGGATAGTATTAATATGTTTTCAAAATTTGGTAACGTTTTCACAAAAATATCAAATATTTGTCGTTTCCTGAACGAAGAAACTTAATACCAAAACACTCTAGATGTAGATTGATGATAACCTAATATATACATTATACATATACATTGATAAACAAAAAATCTTCTTGCATTGAATTATAGGAGTAGTATAAGATTTAGATTCAAATTAAAGGATTTGACGTGTGTGGGAGAGTTATTTCCTTTACTTGACACGTCTATATATTTCATTAATACACTATACTAAATTGACCTACTCAAATCACGACCCCTAATAGTAGTATATTTCATCTTTTTGACTACTTATTTTATACTAGTATATTTTATGTTAAATAAAAATTGAATGTATTTACAAGGTTTTCTTGTCCCCTTCTGCCTTCCCCTACTACTTAAGCCAGCCAAGATTGAGCTATACTCAACCATCCTCTCTCTCTCTCTCTCAATCTCTCTCTCTTTCTCACACACACACACATACACACCCACACAAAACCTCATGGGAGAAATATTGAAGGAAGATCAGATAGTGGAGTTCCAAGAGGCTTTTAGCCTATTTGATAAAGATGGAGATGGTAATTAATAAACTACTTTTTACTCTTTATTATTATTAATTTTTTTTGACATGCTTTAGGAGATTTTGATGATATATTTATTGATGTAACATAACTGCAGGTTGCATTACTATTGAAGAATTGGCGACTGTAATAAGGTCTTTGGATCAAAACCCTACCGAGGAAGAACTTCAAGACATGATCAACGAGATCGATTCCAATGGAAATGGCACCATTGAGTTTTCAGAGTTCTTGAACCTCATGGAAAAGAAAATGAAGGTAACTAAATAACGTACAAAATTATTTTTTCTTTAAAAAAAAGTTTTTTTTTTGTTACTCTATATGATTATTTATTTCTGATAATATCAATGATTTTTTGGCAGGAAACTGATGCAGAGGAAGAGCTTAAAGAGGCTTTCAAAGTGTTTGACAAGGATCAAAACGGCTACATCTCGGCTGAAGAGGTATCAATTAATCCATACTACTATTTTGGAAATTTATGTTAAAAGAATTAAATCTAAAGAAACCCATTTTACATAATTTTGTGTAGGTGATGAATTTATTGTTTTCATAATTTATTCATATCCATATTTTATATTTATGTGTGGTTTTTTAGATGATAACTACGATTGCTCATCATCCGTAGTGATATTGTACGTACTTGATAAGTACCATAATTTAATTACAATATTTTTTATTTTCATCATATTCATTTATTACATTGATTTCCTCGTCCAATTTGGATTTTTGTCGCCTAGCAAAATTACAGAGTGGAAAAAAAGACGTGTATAAAATTAAATTTTTGTCTATAGTCATTAGTCACATATTTTCATTTTGTGTAATCAGCAAAAATTAGTCATTCTCGTCTCTGTTTTATTACACCAATATTTTAGCATTAAAATTAACTGCCATCGTCTACTATCAAGGAAGGAAGAGTACAATTTTTTATGTTAACCAAAATGGATATTTTGGCACATTCATTTATCATAATCTCTGAATTTTTAATATGGTGAAAATAAATAAAGAGACAATTTAATATATAAATATTTTCTACAGTTGTACACATGAATTTATGAGTCAACCCAGTTTTTTTATAGTCTTTCTGCACACATCCATCTCCAATACAATGAACTTCACCATGCAGATGCACTTGGATCTACTTTGAACTTCACTTTCACTTTCACTTTTAAATTAATATTTCCGTAATTAAATTATTAAAACTAATTAATACGATTTCGTGCAGCTTCGACGTGTGATGATCAACCTAGGGGAAAAATTAACAGATGAAGAGGTGGAGCAGATGATAAGGGAGGCTGATTTGGATGGTGATGGACAAGTTAATTACGATGAATTTGTGAAGATGATGATGGCTATTGGATAGAATTAAGAAGAAGAAGAAGATTGGTTCAGCTTATTTGTTAATCTCATGTTTAATTAGTGTTAGTTTGCTTCAATTGTGTGATTAAGGCTAAGCAGTTAAGCGTTTGTGCTTAGAGAGAAAACAAATAAAGAAAATATGTCAGTTATGATTAAGTAGGATTGGTTGATTAAGTTATTCCTTTAGAAAAAAGGGTGATTGTATTGTTATCATCTCTCTATCTTAATAAGTTTAATTTGTGATTGTATTCATTAAATTTTAGTTAAATGGTAAAGTTAAATTGACTCGTTCTTTTTTTTTGAAGAAAACTAAATTTTTAAATTATAAATATCATTAAAAATTCTAGTGTGAATACATAGTTTAAACAAATTCAAAATGGAGTACCAAAATGATTCCAATAATATTAGTTTGGAAACCAGACATTTTTGTTTTTAGTTTGAAGAACAAATCTTAACACGCGGCATTTGCTGTAGAGTTAAATCGGCATTTACTTATACATGTTGGAGAATGAAGGGTGGACAAGGCCGGCCATCCACAACGCTATCTTTTATCCATCTCTTAATCCCTTTATCTCTTCACTATTCATTAGTCTCACTGTACTTTTCACTCTATCTCTTAACTAAGAGATAACACCTACATTCCTCCATCTCTTAACCATCTCATCTTTTAACTATTCATTCAATTTCATTTTTTATTTTTATATTTTCAACAAATCCAATTAATAAAAAACACACTTCATTAAATAAAATAAAATTATAATTTAAATCCTAAAAATATAAAAAATACATGATTACTAGACGCATTTACTCAAATGGATCCATGATTGATTCAATTTGGGAGAAGAAAATTGTTTTGAGATGAAGAATGTAGAGTGTTTGAGTGAAAATAGAGAGTTTTTTTTATGGTGGATAATTTGTGGGAATGATTTGGTATTTATAGAAGTGATTGGTGGCTGTAAAAAAATTGAAAAAAATTACAAATTTAAAAAAAAAACAGCTATAAACAACTAGTATAATTTTTGGAATTTTTTATATATATATTTTTAATTTTTAATTTTTTCTGAATGTAAAAAAAAATCAATTTTAACGGATATAAACGACGCCCACTCGCGGGCCGGCGAGTGGGCGTCACGCACGAACCACAGCTTGCCACGTCGCCAAGGCGCGTGACGAGCGAGCTGTCTCGCCAGCCGCCTCTTCGAAACGAGATGCGGGACGCGACGGAGGCGAGATGACGACGAGACGGAGCTTGCATCGATGTCTCGCTGCCATCTCTTATTTAAACGAAATATAAAACTTTTTATGGTGCTCTGTTTTTTTATGAGAGTTTACTGTTTTCAAATCATTATTTGAAAACTAAATCATCTCTTATTTCCATCAGATTAATTGATGGAATATGCTCTTACTGGCATCATTTGGAAATTATAGGAAGACTAGGTAGGTATGATCCGTTTATCTGTTCTTTTAGGTTAAAAATAGGCGCAGGCATTGGCGAACATTAATGTATTGCTTACAGTTTACTAGTAATATTTTTTTGTTGATTAGTATGCGATTTCATTTGAGGTTTGGATTTCAGCTCATAAAACATGACAACATTTATATATTTTATTTTCATGATCAATTAATTTCATTTTATATTTGAATTGGTCGTGTCAAGAAGAATGAGTATCATGTCGTTTTCATGATTTGTATCGAGTCCGTGTTTGTAAACTTTAAGTGTGGTCATGTTCCTCTTGAGGTCAAATTAGTTTTACACTTTTTAAAGTTTTTTCCTTTTTACATTTTTATTTTATAGTTGGAAGAGTCGATGCATGGTGGTGTCTCAAATTGTTGAGAGAATGGTGTAGTCAACATTTCTAGAAATTAAAGTTATCATCTTCTAGTGGGCTTATCAACGTACCTAACTAATTAAACTAAGTAACTAAGTGTTGTTTGTTCTAGATACAAGTCATATTTAACACGCAAGAATTTTAGTACTATTGGAATATATCTCAACTCCTGCATGTCATAATTAACGCATAAAAAGAATTTTATTGCTCCCTCCAACCAGAGTCAAGTGGCTCTTAGTTAGTGAATATAATGAATTTTAAAAAATATAATGGAAAGTGAATAAAAGTCAGAGTGTGAATTTTTTATATATAAATACTATTATATTTTATTAAAATATTAGTAAAATGAGTTAATAGTAAATATAAATCAATTATGTAAAGTATTACAAAGTAAAGAAGACACTAAATTATGAAAAGACAAAAAAGGAAAATTGAGACCCTTCATTGTAAATGGATGGAGTCAGCATATCTCTATATTTAAATATAAATCAATTATTTAAAGTGCTCGATAATGTGCTCGGAAAACGCCCTAGCACATCTTTAATGTGCTTGCAAATTTCCTAGCACTTTTATTGTGTCGCACATTGAAGATACTCCCTCCGTCCGTGAATAGGAGTTCCGTTTTTCCATTTTAGTCCGTTCGCGAATAAGAGTCCCGGTTCACTTTTACATAAATGGTATTGGGGTCCCACCTTCCACTAACTCATTCTACTCACATTTTATTTAAAACTAATATATATAAGTGAGACCCTTATTCCACTAACTTTTTTCTACCCACTTTTCTTAACCTTTCTTAAAACCCGCGCCGTCCATAAATGGGACTCCTAATAGCCGAACGGAGGGAGTATTATTTTAAACTCTTTTTTTATGTTTTGTTAATGCACTTAACGAAAAAACAATCTCGCAAATGGATACTCCGATCCATTTCTTCTTCATTTAGATTTTAGCCCTAGCCTAACTCAGTGATTTATCCCCTTTCGTCTGCAAGCCTGAGCTTCTACCTTAGCTGACTGCCGCCGCTTCCATCTCAGCTGGCTGCCGCCGCTTCTTCCACGGCTCCGCTACCGGCAGAACAGAAAGTCTCTATTGAAAGTTAATTCTAGGTACACTACCGAAATTTTCGATTTTACGTCGATATAAATGTGCTTCTAATCATACATTTCAATTTATATTCATCAATGCAGTTTAATTGAACCAATATATTCTTAGTTTGCTCAGGTATTTCTGATCTTCGAATTTGATGGTTTTGGGAGGAAACTCAATTACATTATGTATATTTTATATTGTGATTGACTACATAGAAACTCTGTTTTGTTAATTTCGAACGAATTGTTTCTGTTTGTCGATCAGTCCCCTGAGATGTGTATATGTATATGTATGATTTACTCCATGCAAAATCATGATGAATGGGTTTGATAATGAAGATGGAGATAAGGAAAATGTTACTCCCAATGAATTAGCAGCAGCCTTGTGTCATACAGGAGGTTGCAAATTAGTACAATATCTCAAGTTAAGGATGGTTTACAATGGATGGGTGATTTAGGGAGTTTTACGCTCCATTTGATTCTGATAAAAGTTATGCTACTTGACAAGTGAGACTACGTATAAGCATTATGAGTTTGATTGTTTTGCTATGCCTTATGTATGGGTGATGAGCTTTTATGATAAAGCATGATAGCATGTAAGAAACATACATCTTATTGCAAGTCTAGTCGCGCAAACATAATTATACCACAAACTGTTGGGTGTAAGGAGAGGCTTCTAACTTCAGAATGTCCAGAATAAAATATTTGTGGCTAATAAGTCGCCCTTGAAGTAGAAACTTCATCTTCACTCTCCTTTATTTGCGTACAGTTGCCTTTTGGTTATAGCTTTACTAAGATAGATGAATGGGAAATATCAGGGATGAGATCTAGTTAGTATGAAATGAAATTGGGAAATGAGCATAACATGTAATAAACATATAAAACTGATAAATAGAAAATAAGTTCTAATGTTCTTACAAACTATTGACTACTATGTGTGGTATTGATTTCTAGTTCTTGTATAAAAGAGGGATGAAATTATTTTGATGAAGGTGCCTGGATGTCATGGCTTAATTTATTGATGTTATGCTGTTGATATTTTAACGCATTGCAAATGTCATATATTGGAGATAGTGTTTTATGCATTGATAACTACTTCTGATCTGTCAATAAGAAGAGATAATATAATTCTTATATTATTATAGTAATTATTATTTTTACTATTGCTATAAAATGTTTTTGTGTCAAAATGCAGTGATTTTTCTTGCTGCAGTAGTTGAAAGGGCTACTTGGGATAGTCCATTTCACTACCAAAATGCAACTGGTTCCCGTGTAGTCCTTTGCCTTCCATCAAATAGATGACGTAGAATCTCTAGCTAAAAATGGCCTTTTCTTGAATGATTATCAAATCTTTGATGTAATCAGTGATGCTAAAATGATGGATTGACTAAATGAGAAGCTATTTTTTGCTTGCAGTGGTCTTGGCAAACAATTGTGATGGGAATCGGTTTTTTGGCGCTGTAGCTGATAACAAGGCAAATTGTAACATGGTTGGTTGCTTGGTTTTTCCTGACTCGTTTGTGACTGACTGAATTTTGATGGTGAATGTAGAGCATGAGAAAACCTAAAGCTCTTTTGGGTTTTAACAGTTACTCTGTTAGCATCAGTTATTCAACCAACCATTCTAGTTGTCTGCTTTAAATCCAAACTGCATGGGATCAAGACCGTAAGCACTATGCAGTTTTCTCCTTGTATTCAGATGAAATTCATGAGTGAAAATCTTGATTTGAATCTCTTGTTTCTTCGAACATGTTGTATTTCAATGGCCCTCATCTGCTTTAGCAATCAAAACTGGAATCATAACCGGAATACTTTCTCTCACAGTAAGTTCTCAAAGATAAATGCCCGAAAATCTGAGTCACAAATCATATAGTAACATTTTGCATTTGTGAATCTGTAGGAAGGGATTGCAGTTGGAAGGACATTTGCTAGTCTGAAAAACTAATCTGTAGAAATGATGGCCTGATGAACATGGCTGGCTCTTGCTTGTCTTGCTACGTTACCACTGGTATATATTTCTTGATTTCCTCATCTTCAGGTATGCTTCTGTTCTGCTTGACATAGTGAAGAACCAACATATGATTATTTGCTTGTTTCTAGGGTTATTTTCGAGATCAGCTGTGAACTACAATGCTGGTGCAAAGACTGTCGTCTCAAACATAGTAATGGCTGCAGCAGTGCCGCTGTTCTCTTACACTCCCAGTCTCATCTTGGCAGCCATCATCATCACTCTTGTGGTTGGCCTAATTGACTACCACGCAGCGTTCAAGCTTTAGAAAGTCTTCAAACTTGATCATCATCACTAGATTTTGATTTAAAGCATTTTGAACTCAATTGACTTGTAAAACAGTTTAGTACTCGCTTTTGAATTCAACTGGGCATCCTGAGTTTAATGTCATTTTAATTTAATTATTTCATTTCTATTTTTAGTTTAATGTCATTGGATAAGAATTTAAAATGAAACTGAAATAATAATAATCATAATAATAATAAATAAAAATTCAAAGAATTCTTAGTATTCTTGTAAAACATATAGTAGGTGAATTCCGAGTTCCGAGCACACGCAGGTGCTAGGAAAGAGTACGTAGGTGAAACAAGTTGTGCTTGGAAAATTCAGCTGCTCAAAAAGGAGTTGACCAATTTTTTCGAGCACTCCGAAAGTGCTCGAAAAACTGGTGCCCTGCTCGGAAATAATTCTGAGGGAGCAAATGGCTAGCACCATTGTTGCTCGGAAAACGCCATTTTTCCTAGCACTGTGTGAATATTCCTAGCACTTCGGTGCTTGCTAAATGCAGCTTTTTGTTGTAGTGGCTTATCTAGGATTAGGGTTTTAGGATTAGCAATAAAAGAAGGACCAGGAAGAGAGAATAGAATAGCTCAAAACTTTCTTTGATATATAACTCACAAAAATAACATACGTATTTATAGAGCTATAGCCTATCATGAACTTTATGCGGTTCTACTCGTTTTTGCAATCTGAAAAAGAATCGACAAGGAAGATTCAGTAATGAACTTTATAATTACCATTTACACAAAATAATAAATTATCAATAAACTTAAATATATTATGCTACTCTATCAAAACATAATCTTGGTGGGGCTCAATTACGAAGAGGGCGAGAGTCAGCCTTGGAGGCTGCGTGAACCCTAAACAAAACTTTTGTACAACAATTTCCTTCTCTATTGATTAATTAATGATAAAAAAATATGGCTGTTAAAGTCGTAAACGCGTAGACGTGGACAGATTGAAAATAAAGAATAATAAGTTATCATCATTTTTTTTCCAATTCTCCAAATTTCCCTTCCTCTATTCGTGGCGTCGCTCATGATCCCAACACTTAAATCCATTTAGGATGCATTCGACATTAAAATTTCTTCAAACTAGAATGTAGTTAAAACTTTAGCAAGCATAAAATAATTCCTATGATGCTTACAAAAAATGGAGAACTTACCATTTATAATTACTCCGCCATCTTCAAAGATTTAATGACTAATGGGTAGCTCCTCTTTTTTTCACTCCCCCGGTCCCATGTTACTCGCACTTTTCATTTTAGGCCGTAAATTTGAGATTGATTTTTAGGGTAATTAAATTATAATTTTAAGTGTAACGAGACATCGCTTAATAAAGGAGCTCTTAACTTAATCTAACATATAATTAAATACATTAATTTCAACTTAACTATAAATAATGTAAGTAGTTTGTGACGAGACGAAATGGAATATTGCAAGTAACATGAGGCGAGGCGGAGGGAGTATGAAACAGTAAATGGAGTGATGCAAAACATATGAATAGATGTAGTGACGTGTTTATTGAAATCTGCGTTAATTTTATCTATGTACTCCGTCCCACAAAAGATGACACACTTGTAGGACGGCACGGGATTTTAGGAGGTTTTGTTTTGTGTGTTAAATGAAGAGAGAAAATATAATTTTTATATTCATGTGAGAGAGAACTTTTTTCAAAAAGGGAAATGTGATATCTTTTATGGGACAAACTAAAAAGGAAAGTGTGACATTTTTTGTGGGACGGAGGGAGTACTTATTTTCCCTTTTAATTTTCATATAGCATTTAACCAGGGCTACATATTTGGATACACCAGATCCAAAAACTTATACCACAACATGCAATCTGAAACCCAACCGTCCCATCTGAAACTCAACCCGTCCGCATGTGATTTTGAGTCCTGTAATATCCGATGAGGATATACGCAAAGGGGTTTGGATCCTATGTTGTGGCTGTTAGCACAGCAGGGGATGCTGTTCCATACATGTATTTTTTTATTGTTAAATTCTAACATTAAAATATTAGTTTTGTTTATTATGAAACAATTAAATGTGAGTGCATATTTAGCACAACCCCTATTGTGCACAGCAGGGCCCATATGCAAAGCCGTTTTTTTTTTTGTCTCTTCTAATTATACTCCCTACATCTCATTTCAACTAAAGTGATGATTTTCTTAAATGTCAAAAACCAACACTTTTTTTCAATCTCTCATGCTTTAATCTTTTATTATTTAACCAATATACCAAACTTTAATCTCATAATTTAATACTTTAAATTTTTTTTCATATCCATTATTTTCGTATGGGTTCGTGTCTTGCCAAAAATTACTGGCCCTGATCTCGATACAACCATTATAAATACTTCGTCGTTCATTAAGACTAGGGCTGTCGAAACGGGTACCCGCGGGTACCCGCAACCGAAAAATCAATATTTTAGTACCGTTACCCGACCCGAGGAGCAGTGCGGGTATCCCACACCCGATGGTCCGGATACCTGCACCCGATGGTGGAAAAATTGGAAAAATAGAAATACCAAATTGTCAGCATTTATCTATGCTATTGTAGATGCTGTTTTGGTCTCAGGGTGATGTCGGATTTCCTCCCAACCAACTGCATTAGAAAGTTTAGACCCAAATCCCAATAGGGGGAATATCACAAAGATAAGTTAGAGATTCATTTGCTCCAAGATGCTGTAAATTTATCATTCACTGCAAACCAAATCACTCTTTTCTGGGATTAAATCAAAATGTTTAAGAGATACAACCATGAAGATGTTGATTTGAAACATATACATAGAACAATTATACATAGAGGAATCATTTCTAATACAGCTGATTCATATCTTTTATTTTCTATAACTAATAATGTTTCATCATTAAAAATATATATTTCTAAGCTTTTTTTGAGGAATATTGAGCCGTATATATTTTTGCAATATAAGCCCCATCAAGCACTAACTTTTCTTGCAAAGTTAAAGTTTTACTTACTGCAATAATCATAGTGCAGAACCATTTCTACTCCACTTTTAATAAATAAAAATACCAACTTTTAAGTTTTAATCACAATATAATATTGATTGAACATAGCGCAGAATCATTTTTGCTCCCACTTTTGATAAATACCAACTTTTAAGTTTTAATCACAGTAGAACTATTTTCAGCTTCAATATCTTAGCGACATTATTAAGCTTCTCACCTTTTTGTCATTTGTTGTTGTCGTCCCACATCAAGCATGGAGTGATTGTTGGTTTTGGGGAGTGTTAGATAAATGGCGATACTAAATGTTAATCGGGTAATTATCGGGTAATCGGGTATACCCGATACCCGACAATCAACCATTTTAAATACCCGATACAAAAGAAACTAAAGGAATATGAAATTAGGGTCATATTCTAATGCTTATAGCACCCTAATTCAAAATCAAGACTAAATTTTTACCCTTGGATTTTGAAATGAGTGGATGAGATTAAAGCTCATAAATCTCAATAAATAGTAGACAAAATATCAACAAAAGGGTAATATCGTCATTATGTTATTATATGATAATTTTCGTGAGTGTTTTTTTATATCAACATTGTGTATTACAAATATCAACGTTGTGTATTACAAATATCAACAATATGACATTAGAATATCAACACAAGGACAAGAAAATATCAACGCATTTTTATTGAGATTGGACATGCATAATAATGAGATTTTGCCTACAATATATTGAGATTTTTTGTTGCATTTGTTGATAAAAGCTGCTTATCAACATATACGAAAATTGAAATATAATTTATCAAATTTCATCACCCGGACATCGTCGGAACATATGCAATTGAGATCTCGTTGGAATCCTTATTAAATTATCTTTAATTTGATATATTTTTTGCGAAAAAATAACTTAAATTGAGATGGTTACGTAAATTTAAAGATTTGAGATGATTTTGAGGAGAGCAAAAATAGTTAGTTATAATTACTAATTTGACATTAATATTCTTTTAATTTAATTAATAATTATTTAAATTTAAAATATATTACACTTGGCATTATATCAACCACAAGATCTTCTAATTAAAAATTGGTCTAAATTTTGAATTGATAATTAGTTAGCAATTGATCACATCCCTATGAAATTATATGAAAGAATAAGGACTATAGGAGGAAAAAAAAAAATTAATGGAAACTATAGCAAATTTAGTCTTTATTTATAGAAGATGAAAAATTATAAATTTTAGTATAATTTTTATAATTATTTAATATAATATATTTAAGATAAATAAATTTTAAACAAAAAAATTATCAACCAAGAAGATTACATTGGTAAAAGACAATGGTCTTGGAGAAGAAGGATGACTTCCTTCAATTTTTCATTTTTCTTTTTAAATGGAAATGAGGAGTACCATTTTTCAATTGCATCCACCATTTTTTAATCGATGGCAGACTCACCTTACAGATCACCGTCAATCACGGGCGCTGCTGTAGCCGGCCGCCAACCTAAATTCTCCGGCATTAATAAAAGAATCCTCAACGGCCTCGTCAAAGACAAAAACCTCCGCCAACTCTCACAACTCAACGGAGCTCGCGGCATCGCCGCATCCCTCGAAACACACCCCCTCATCGGAATCACCGGCGACGAAGAAGACCTCGCCGCCAGAAAACAAGCCTTCGGCACAAACACATATCCATCTCCTCCCACAAAGACCTTCCTCCATTTCATACTCAAAGCTTTCAAGGACCGGAATATCCTGTTCCCACTAGCAGCCGCCGTTCTCTCTCTAGCCTTCGGCATCAAAGAGCACAGCGGCATCGCACTCATCGCCGTCTTCCTCGACATCACCCTCTCTGCTTTCAGAAACTTTACACAGTGCAGACTCAACGAGCTCCACAAACTAAGCAGAAGTAAATCAGTAGAAGTCGTTAGAAGCGGAAGAAGACAAAAGATCTCAATATACGACGTCGTTGTAGGCGACGTCGTATACTTGTCCATCGGAGATCAAGTCCCTGCAGACGGCCTTTTCATAGAAGGCTACTCTCTGAAGGTGGATGAGTCCAGCATGACTGGTGAGAGCGACCCAGTGGATGTCAATTTCGGTGTCAATCCTTTCTTGTTCTATGGAACAAAGGTGGCTGATGGATTTGGGAAAATGGTGGTGACTAGTGTTGGGATAGACACTCTGTGGGGGGAGACGATGAGTTCGATAAGTGAAGATAATACGGATGGGGAGACGCCGCTGCAGATCCACCTCAATAAGATCGCTACCTTCAAAGAAAAGCTCGGTTCAGCTGTGTCTATTCTGGTTCATGTCGTGTTTCTGATTCGATACTTCACCGGGAATACCAAAGATAAGAATGGGGAGAGGGAGTTTAATGGTACAGGGACTAAACCAGATTATGTGATCAACTTTGTTGCAGGTATTATTTCAGCAGTTGTGGCCACAGTTGTGGTTGCTATACTTGAGGGTTTGCCTCTTGCTGTCACTCTCACTCTTGCCAATTGTATGAAAAGGATGATGGCTGATGGGGCTATGGTGAGGAAGCTCTCCGCTTGCGAGACCATGGCTTCTGCTACCACCATCTGCACAGATAAGACAGTTACTCTAACTATGAACAAGATGAAGGTGACAAAGTATTGGTTAGGGAACGACTCATTCGAAGGTAGTCTTAGTCTGGGGAGCTGTGTTGTTGAGCTGCTCCGTGAGGGCGTCAGCCTCAACACGACGGGTGGTGTGTACAGGTCGGGAGAAACGCTTGAGTTCTCTGGTAGCCCGACTGAGAAGGCAATCCTGTCTTGGGCTGTTACAGAGCTGGGGATGGAAATGGAGGAAGTGATGAGGGGATGTGAGATTCTTGAAGTGGAGGCATTCAATTCGGAGAAGAAGAGGAGTGGTGTTTTGATGAAGAGAGATCATGAATTTCATGTGCATTGGAAAGGAGCGGCTGAGATTATCCTTGCAATGTGCTCACACTACTATGATTTGGATGGTAACATAAAAGATTTGAATGATGAGGAGAGATTGCAATTCAATCATATTATTCAAGGCATGGCTGCTTCTAGCCTTAGATGCATTGCATTTGCACATAAACAGAGTGATGAGGTGAATCTTGAAACTGAGAAGAAAATTCAAGAAGATGGTATGATTCTACTAGGCTTAGTAGGGATAAAAGATCCAGTCCAGCCTGGTGCGAAAAAGGCTGTTGAGGATTGCCAGTATGCCGGTGTGGATGTGAAGATGATCACCGGTGACAACATGTTCACGGCCAAAGCCATAGCCACAGAGTGTGGAATACTACATGTAGGCCAAGACCAAGACGGGTGTGTAGTCGAAGGAGCTGAGTTCCGTAACTACACAGACGAGGAGCGGATGGAGAGGGTCGAGGGCATCCGCGTGATGGCAAGATCATCCCCAATAGACAAGCTCTTCATGGTTCAGTGCTTGAAGAGGAAAGGCCATGTGGTGGCAGTCACAGGAGATGGAACGAACGATGCACCGGCCTTACACGAGGCCGACATAGGCCTAGCCATGGGAATCCAAGGCACAGAGTTGGCGAAGGAGAGCTCTGATATAGTGATCATGGATGACAACTTTGCATCAGTGGTGACAGTGTTGAAATGGGGAAGGTGTGTTTACAACAACATACAAAAGTTCATTCAGTTTCAGCTGACCGCAAATATTGCGGCGCTGACCATCGACACCGTGGCGGCGGTCTCGTGTGGGTGGGTGCCACTGACGGCAGTGCACCTGTTGTGGGTGAATCTGATCATGATCACGCTCGGGGCGCTGGCTCTTGCCACGGAGAAGCCAACGTGGGATCAGCTAATGGAGAGTCGGCCCGTGGGGAGGCATGAGCCGTTGATCAGCAATGTGATGTGGAGGAATCTGATGGCGCAGGCGGCGTACCAGATTGTGGTGCTGCTGGTGCTGCAGTTTAAGGGGGAGGGTGTGCTTGGGGTGAGTGAGGGGGTGAAAAATACCATGATATTTAACACGTTTGTGTTGTGCCAGATGTATAATGCGTTCAATGCGAGGAAGCTTGAGAGGAAGAATGTGTTTGAGGGATTGCATAAGAACAAGGTGTTTGTGGGGATTGTTGGAGTAACTGTGCTTCTTCAAGTGTTGATGGTGGAGTTGTTGAACAAGTTTGCTGATACTGAAAGGCTGAGTTTGGAAGAGTGGGGAATTTGTGCTGGGATTGGAGCACTTTCTTGGCCTATTGCTTGCCTTGTGAAGCTTATAATACCGCTTCCCGATGGAACGGTTGGAGGCACGACCGACCCACTGCCTGCCCATAAAACTCTACTACGTTTCATATGATAATGTAAATTATGGTATCGCGCGTAGGTTCTTTGACATGTCTTATTTTGGTCGAACCGAGTTCGATGTATCGGTATTGAACTCTCATGATTGAATACAATTAAATTATTCCCTTGGTGGACCTCTCCTTTCATATTGGGGGATGGGAATGGAGAAAAACATTGCCCTATTGAATCTTTTAAGTTATATTCTTTGCCTTGGAACTTGTGCATATACCATGCTCCATATCTGGCTATTTTACTTCTCTACTGCTGTCAGCGGTTGAATGCCTTAGTTAATGACCATTGTATCTGCGAACTTACATTGAGGTCTAAGATTTCTATTTCTATGTAGTTGCAGTTGGTATGATTTTGATGGATTTCGCAGATTGACCAAGGAATAAGTCCAGATGTAGTTTGCACTGTTCTTGCATAGCGTGGCAATTTGCCTTGCCTGGCAGCCAGATCCACGAATAAAGTAAGTGCCACTGTTCTTGTTTCTACGCGCCTGACCATATTGCAACCTAGAGGATGTATAGCTCTTTAAGTTGTCTATATGTCATGGTGGACAGATAGTTGTCTATTGACTCAACTCATTACCTGCTCCTGGTCTAGCCGCAGCACTTTGGGATATACACATAACTGTTAACCATCTTAGTACAAAGTGATCAATAATATGCTTTCTGTTTAGATACTGCCCTCTACCTCTGCACCTGGTCCTACAAAAGGACAAACCCCATAATGCTACATAACTATTTAGTCAACATTATCCTAAAATATTTGCCTGTGCAGCTGTACCAGTTAAGTTCGTTACAGCGTGTATCTTTCTCCATTTCTTCCTTTATGCAATAAACTTGTATTACGTTCTGTGAATCACATTCTGCATTTTGGCCATCATGTGAAACTCTTACATTATTCTTTTGTTTTCACCTTTAGGTACCAAACGGCTGATGTTAAATGTTTTTGATACGTATTATTGGGTTCAAGCAAGCATAAGTTATATTGTTAAGCAAAGCAGTATGGTAGAGTTTGATTTTTCTTTTTCATGATTTCTTCCTCTTTTGTGCTTAATTTCAGATGAAAATTTTATCAGAAGGCGAGCTGCTACCCAAAATTATTGAGGCGTATTCTCGCCCAACAAGAATAGTCCGCGGAAAAGATGCCACTCATGATCTTGAGGTGCAGATTCAAAAACATGTGTTATACGTTTGCATACCTTAACCAATAGTTTACATTGCTCAGAATTGCTAATTTACCTAAGTCATTGTGGCAAGTTATCAACAATGAATAATGTGCCACATTGCCATTGATCCACTCCATGCTTCCTCCTGACTTTGTTTGGTCTATTCCTCTGTCTCTACTGTCTGATGATATTTATCGTTAAAGAATCTTGCATAGAACGACTGCTTGCTGCTTCTAAAAGCTTAGGAAGATTATTCAGTGCACTAGCAATAACCTTATTATCATCTATGCTAGAATATTTGGTCAATACAACATCTAGTGAACAGCACATTGGGCTTCTAATTTATGATTTGTAACCCTGTCTACTTTTCAACTGAAGCTCTTTTTAAAAGGTATTGTCCTTTTCTGAATATACTGAATAGATGCCGAATCTACACACCTCAGGGATGAAGTATACTTCGTTCGCCACTCATATTATGATTCTTTGCATTCTTCAATGTTAAATTTTTTTCTGACAAGAAATACCATTCTGTTAGGTGGATGAGGCGGCTTTTGAAACAGTGGAAGAGAAAAATTTATGGAGCACTTTTACATCATTAAGGAGTAAAATTCATTCCGGTATCCTCATCCTTCATGCGTTCTTGTTTTCCACCATGTAGATTCAATTCCAGAACTAATTCTACGAATTCCATTTTTTACAGACATGGAAGTCGATGACTTTGTTGAAGCATCTTCCTGTCTACTGCAGCCACTGGAAGATTTCTTTAACAATGTATTTGTGATGGTGGTATGTCTTCCTTCAATACCCGAGACAGTTATATTCAGTTGCTGACGATTCGGGTGCCTTGATTCTGGACATTCGAATGAGGTTATATTTAGTTGTGACATAGCCCTGCATTGTGGTTGCAGGAAGATGAAAGAATCAGAAAGAACAGGCTTGCTCTCCTACGAAATATTTCACTTCTTCCAAAGGGAATAATAGACCTTTCTATTTTCTGGTTCATGTCGTGTTGCTCATTCGATACTTCACCGGGAATACCGGAGATGGGAGTCAGGAGAGGGGGTTTGATGGTGCAAGGGCCAACTTTATTGCGGAAACTATTGCAGCAGCTGTGACCACTGCTGTGGTTGCTAAACTTGAAGGTTTGCATCTGGCTGTGACTCTCATATTGACTCTTGAGTATTCTATGAAGAGGATGATGGCTGATCAGGCTATGCTGAGGAACCTCCCCGCTTGCGAGACCATGTGTTCTGTTACTACCATCTGCACGGACAAGACAGGTACCCTAACTATGAACGAGATGAAGGTGGCAAAGTTTTTGTTAGGGAAGCACTCCTTTGAAGGTGGTCTTAACATAGGGAGGTGTGTATTGGAGCTTCTCCGTGAGGGGGTCGGCCTCAACACGACGGGTGGTGTGTACACGTCTGAGGAAGGGGTGGAGTTCTCTGTTAGCCCGACTGAGAAGGCGATCCTGTCGTGGGCTGTGGCGGATCAGGGGATGGATATGGAGGAAGTTAAGAGTGGTTGTGAGATTCTTGAAGTGGAGGCATTCAATTCGGAGAAGAAGAGGAGTGGTGTTTTGGTGAAGAAAAATCATGAATTTCATGTGCATTGGAAAGGAGCAGCTGAGATTATCCTTGCAATGTGCTCACACTTCTATAATTTGGAAGGTGATAAAAAAGATTTGAATGATGGGGAGAGATTGCAATTCAATCATATTATTCAAGGAATGGCTGCTTCTAGCCTTAGATGCATTGCATTTGCACATAAACAGAGTGATGAGGTGAATCTTGAAACAGAGAAGAATATTCAAGAATATGGTATGATTCTACTAGGCTTAGTAGGGATAAAAGATCCATGCCGGCCCGGTATGAAGAAGGCCATTGAAGATTGCCAGTATGCGGGTGTGGATGTGAAGATGATCACCGGTGACAACGTGTACACGGCCAAGGCCATAACCACAGAGTGTGGGATACTCCGTCCGGGCCAAGACCAAGACGGATGAGGAGCGGATGGAGAGGGTCGAGGGCATCCGCGTGATGGCAAGATCCTCCCCATTGGACAAGCTCCTCATGGTGCAGTGCTTGAAGAGGTTCGGCCATGTGGTAGCAGTCACAGGAGACGGGATGAATGATGCACTGGCCTTAAAAGAGGCGGACATAGGGCTGTCGATGGGGATCCAAGGCACAGAGGTGGCGAAGGAGAGCTCTGATATAGTGATCATGGACGATAACTTTGCTTCTGTGGTTAAAGCTTTGAAATGGTGTAGATGGGCCTACATCAATACACAGAAGTTCATTCAGTTTCAACTGACAACTGATATTGCAGCACTGACCATCGACACTGTGGTGGCGGTCTCGTCTGGGAAGATGCCTCTCCTGGTGGTGCAGCTGCTGTGGCTGTCTGATCATGAACACTCTCAGGGTGCTGGCTCTTGCCACAGAGAAGCCAACAGAGGATCAGCTAATGGAGAGACGGCCCGTGGGGCGACATGAGCCGTTGATCAGTAATGTGATGTGGAGGAATCTGATGGCTCTGGCAGCGTACCAGATTGTGGTGTTGTTGGTGCTGCAGTTTAGAGGGGAGGATCTGCTTGGGGTGAGTGAGGAGGTGAAAAATACCATGATCTTTAATACATTTGTGCTGTGCCAGGTGTTTAATGAGTTCAATGCGAGGAAGCTAGAGAAGAGGAATGTGTTTGAGGGGTTGCATAAGAACAAGTTGTTTGTGGGGATTGTTGGAGTGACTGTGCTTCTTCAAGTGGTGATGGTGGAGTTGTTGAACAAGTTTGTTGATACTGAGAGGCTGAGTTTGGGGGAGTGGGGGATTTGTGTTGGGATTGCCGCTGTTGCTTGGCCTATTGCTTGGGTTGTGAAACTTATACCGCTTCCCGATGGAACGGTTGGAGGAACGACCGATCCCACTGCCAACCCATAAAACTCTACTACCTTTCATATGATCATATAATTGTAATGTTTTAACTACCCTATGCACGTTAGGGTATAGAGCATAGTATCTTTGCCTTGTCGTATTGATCGAACCGAGTTGGATATATAGATCTATCTACCAATAGGGTATATGGATAGGCCCTATTGAATATTGATAGATAGACTTTCTATTGTACTTAAATAAATCTTCATGATTGAATAAAATAAGCTAAATCCTACATCTCCTTTTCCTTTCTCACTAAAACCCCTCTCCCTTTCCAAGTACTAAAGCAATTGCAACGCTGCTTTTGATCAAAGACTTGACGTTCTACTCATAGTCATGCCACTCTAAAATCAATGTCTCAATCTATTACTCCTATTATATAGGAAACATGTGAAGCTTTTCTATCTTATTTTTATATTCGAGTGAAAGAGAGATGTTTCTTTTTATTAGTTAGCATATGCCATATAATATCGAGTTGGTTTGTCTTATTGTAGACGCACAACGAAGAAAAAGTATAGCAAATTAAGGTCAATTATATCCACCGAGTTATTTCGTTCTTTATTTTTTCAATTCCTAGTACTTCAAGCATTAATATTTTTACTGTGTTAGTAAAACTCATGAAACTAAGAAATACTAGCTCGTAGTAAAGACAAGAGCATGATAAGATTTAAATTGTGTGTTCATGTCGAAAAGTTGTCAAGCTCTTGTATAATACTCCATGTTCGCCACTAAATGTCTCATATATCCTTTTATGTTCGTCCGCCACTAAATATTCGGTATTATTTTTATTATATTTGGTAAGTGGATCCTATATTTCACTAACGCATTTCACTCATATTTTTATTATAAAATCAAGGAGTGTGATCAATTGCTAGCTTTCTTAAGTTGCTAACTTGCTAACTCATCAACGCAATGTATTAAAAATGTCAACGCGATGATATTAAAATGTCAATACATGATTTTGTTGAACTTCAATATAATGTGTTGATATTATGTGTTGGCATTTTAATGTCACCGTATTGACATTTTTAATACACTGCATTGATGAGTTAGCAGCTTAAATAGTTAGCAATATAACGCACCCCATAAAATCAATATATAAAAGTAGAATCCACATTCCATTAATCTTTTCTACCTAAAAGTCAAACAATTTCTTAAAACTCATACTAGACATATATGAGTCATTTAATCATGGACGGATGGAATATTTTTGTTCGACTATCGGCCCAACTTAAAATTCTTCTTACTCTAAGTCGCGCTTTTCGTTTCTTTTACCCAACTTAAGTATATTTTTGAGGTCTGATTGATCTTAAGAATCGATCTAGGACTACTGTTTACACTTGAGAGAGTCCGAGATTAATGGTGGTGATATAAGAGAATCGGTGAATATTCACATACATAGGCTCACTCATATTTGTTAAATAAAGATCTTGCTACATGTCTATGCATTGCAAAAATGAAAGCATGGTATGAAGAATAGAAGAAGTACGTACCTGGTGTGAGGGATGATTCCTCCGGGAAGAAGGCACAATTTCACTAGCGAGAACTCTCTCACTCACTCATAGTTTACTGTGAGTCTACACAATTTTGTGGAAAGAGTGTGTGGAGATAACCACCGATGAAGTGGACTCTGTCAATTTGGGGTATTTGACTTTGGAGGCTGTTCCTATCAAATTTGGCATTTGGGGCAATTTGCAAGAGTGGAATCTGTCAATCTTGGATACTTTTATGTCATTTTGGCATTTTGTACATGTCCTTTATGTTTGCTTTGTGGTAGACTTGGTTAGATGGCTTTTCACTGTTAAAGTGGATGTCCGGTCTAGCTCGTGGATCACATGCTTGACGGGAAGGTGGCTCGAAAAACGCTTGGTGATATGCAGTGGCTTTCCAAAAGGTTCGAGATGCTTGCTCGGAGTGGATTCAACAAGAAAAGTTCCTAATTCTCAAAGCTTAGCTAGCCGGAAAACAACATTTATGCATACATTTATTTTCTTATGTTTCATCGTGTGTTTCTCCGCATTGCTGCTGTCTGAGATCAAAACCGTCGCCGTCCACCATTGCTCTCTCTCAATTTTCTTTCTCGGCGCTCCGACGTTGTTATCTCCGCCGACGTGGTCGCTGTTGCTAGAAGATGGTTTCGCTTCCGTCATCTCTGCCTTCTCGTTGTTAGTCGAGCAGTATTGCTGCTCCATGACCTCATCGCCGCTGCTCTTGCCTCGGTCCAACCCATTGTCATCCTACCATCAATGTCATCTCTTCTCTCCCTCCCTTCTTAATCAATCTTACTCAAATTCACGTGTTTCTTCTTTTCGAGACTTACATCTTGAGGCAGCGGGTGCTGGGGCTGATTTGGGGGCCGAGATAGGCGGCGGCGGCATATACATTTATGGAGCAGAGGACTTTATTTTGATAATTTTTAAATTTTTTATTTTATGTTATTAAATTATTATGCATTATTATACTAATTATGTCAAAAAATCGTTAGTTGGGTGCTGACCGTCAGAATTATGCATTAGTATATTAATTAAGTTAAAAAAATCATTAATTAGGCGTTGACCGTTAGTTTTTGTCAGAAAAGGACCACTTCGACAACGATTTCGAATGTTTAGGACCACTTCGATAACGATTTCAAATGTTTTGGACCCGATTTTCAAAAAGTGAATGTTTTGGACCAAATTCGTATTCTGACTATATGTTTAGAACCAATTTTAACATTTACTCAATTTTTTTTATTGTTACTCGACATACTGGAAAATGATTGAGCTTGATAATGTTACTCTGTTGATCGTCTTTTTGTAACACAAAGTATTTGCATCACATTGAAAACATTAACGAATTCAAATAAGAATAATCTAAACTCTTTATAATGATCTGTTTTCTTTTTTTGGTTTCAGTTCAATGTGGAGATCTGTATGAAACTTTGTCACAGTCCACAAGATAAGATGTTCGGGTGGCAAAATAACACATAATTTTCCATGCGCCACGTCTCAATTCAATAGCTGGAGAAGAGCTTGGAGTAGTAAATAGATTGATTAATTTGCGGTTCAATTTTAGCTAATTTTAATATTTTGTCCTTACAGTGACAAAATGCGAGTTTGTATATTTTTTTTTCAACTATAAAAGAGTACTTGTAAAATTTTAAAAACGAGGCAAGAGGCTTTTCAAAAATGAGTCTAACGGAATATTAAAAAAAACGAGGGGACGATTTATAATTTATATTTAAATTTATTAATCTAAATTCTAAATATATTTTTTGAAGGGTGTGTTATATTGCTAACTATTTAAGTTGCTAACTCTGTTAACTCATCAATATAAGGTATTAAAAATGTCAACGCATAATATCAACACATTATATTGAAGTTCAAAAAAATTATGTGTTATGTGTTGACATTTTTAATACCCATTGATAAGTTAAAAAGTTAGCAACTTAAGAAAGTTAGCAATTGATCACACCCCACTTTTTGAATGTGTGAAAGTTAAAAGTGTATAAATTGGAAGGAAGAAATCGGATAAGTATAACAATGTCGAAATTATAAAAGAATCTCAATTACCTAAATTACGGTATTTTGAGATTAGATGATGTATTATTAGTACTTCCTCCGTCCCGAATAATTTGGGTCACTTTGACCGGACACGGGTTTTAAGAATTATAATGAAAAGTAAGTTGAAAAAGTTAGTGGAATGTGGGTCCTACCTTTATATATTAGTTTTATAATAAAATGTGAGTAGAAATGAGTTAGTGGAATATGAGGTCCACTACCACAGTGAAGTGGGACAAAATATGTGGGACAGATCAAAATGAAAAATTGAGACGAATTATCTGACAAGGAGGGAGTATATTTTAACTGTTAGGGTGTGTTCAGTGTTTTAGAGGTGGGTTCAAGAGATATAAATCTGGATTAGAATTGAGTTGGTTGGGCCCACCAAATGTCATCTCGCTCCCACTGTTCGGTGTTTCAGAAATGGGTATGCATTTACTATTAAAACAAAATCAGTAATTCAAATTAAATTATTGAAAGACTAAAATGCCCCCAAGCTTTTCAAATATGAGAATTGTGCGGTGACGGCAAAATCTGCGCGGCAAATTGAAATTGTTCAATTTTTTTGGAAGACTAACAAATTGGAGAAGAAGGCGTTCATTATATAACACCCCCACTCACAATGAAACTGGAATATTCCTGCAAAAACAAAGTGAAATTGTCAAATTAAACTTTGGCTATGCTGTCGTCTTCGTCGCTAATCAACGCTGTTCCTAAAAAATCTACCGGAATTGGTCAATGACAACAATGACGGTCGATGGGTACAACGACCCAGCCTCCATTTTTTACCTTTGCACGAAGATCTGGAGGAGATAATTTTGTTGAAGACGACGTCCTAGGGTTCCAAACTCTCCTTTTTTTGGGCAAACAAGAGAGAGAATGCAGATAATAAAAAAATGAGAGGGGTAACAGAGGAAAATTAACTTTATTTCTGGGTGTGCTTCCCGAGGTGGCTTCAAATCTTAGGTGTTTCGGAAGAATTGATTTCAGCCAAAAACCAATAAGAACAGTGCGGGCCTTTAATTTCTGGTCGGGCTGAGCAGAAATTATACCAATACACTGAACGGTCATATTTGTATGGTTTTGAGCCCATTTCTCATTATTTCCAAGAGAACGAGTCCTTAAATAAGACTAGTAGTATTTTGTAGGAGTATTTTGAAGCCCAAATTTCTGTTTCAATGTTATTTAAAAGCCCAATAACCTTACATTAGACCAACGTACCTTTGGTCCACAAAATTTTGTCAGCACAAAATCTAGGAAATATTATCTATGAATATTTAAAATATTACTCCCTCCGTTTCGTCATAATTGAATCATTTTTTCATTTCAGGAAGTTTCTTCATAGTTGAGTCATTTCCATATATGTAACTTTTTTCTCTTTCTTACTTTACTCTCTCTACTTTATTCACTTTATACTTTTTTCTCTACCTTTTCATCTCTCTTACTTTTTTATCTATTTATTTAACACACTCAATATTCATTTCTAAAACTCCGTGTCGAAAAGTTCCATCTCAACTATGAAGAAACGGAGGGAGTAATTTGTTAGTCAAAATTATCATAATATCAGATAAAATATTATACTCCGTATTTCCTGCTTAACTTGGCCCATTTAATTTCAGGTTATCCACTTGACATAATTTGATTTCCTTTTTTTTTCAATAAGGCTATAGAAGTTTTTTTTAGGTGTTTAATTAAGTAAATGGGCTTAGTTGATTAATATTGAGCCCGTTATTATTATTTTTATCGGACAAAGAAAGGACCAATTAATTCTGAGATTTTTAAATATTTAAATAGTGAATCATGTCAAGCATAAGCTAGTTGTGCAATGATAAAATAATAATCAATAAATTTTCCCTATATAAAATGTTAAGTTATGAACCAAAAAGATCTGAAACGACAATGTGACGTATCTTAGTCGGTAAGATATTTTTCTTAATCTAATAAATTAGAGGGTTTGAGTCAACACAAGAATACTTTTCTGAAAAACTTCGTGGCGACAACTGCTTTATCACTTGACTCCCTTGTTCCCTACCTATCAAACACTACAGCTGTAACAACAAAAATATACTCCCTCCGTTTCTTCATAGTTGAGACGGAACTTTTCGGCACGAAATTTTAGAAATGAATGTTGGGTGTGTTAAATAAATAGATAAAAAAAAGTAAGAGAGAGGAAAAGGTAGAGAGAATAAAGTATAAAGTGAATAAAGTAGAGAGAATAAAGTACAAGAGAGTAAGGTAAGAAAGAGATAAAGTTACCATATATAGAAATGACTCAACTATGAAGAAATTTACTAAAATGGAAAAATGACTCAACTATGAAGAAATGAAGGGAATAACTATATAAATAACCATAAAATTTAAATTTTACCTTCATTTTTATAACAATTTCACCTCAATAATTAAACATTTGACTCCCAAACTTGTCTATTACAAACATTGCCCCGACAACTTTTTGTGGTCAAAGGAAATAATTTGTCTGTTTTGCTACATGGTCTTGTCTTTATTTGATATTTCTACTATTGGTTTGAAAAATATGGTGAATTGGTGGAGAGATGACAATTTCATTCTAAATATCAATAATCACAAGTTGAAAGGTAAAGTGTTGCATAATAAAGCCGTCAATGAATTAGGTTATAGGGCCAACTTATATGTAAGTCTACAAATTGTATTACATAAATTTCTAAAGTACTATGCCTGAAATATGATAACTGAACATAAACGAATAAGTCCACTTTTCCATTATGCTGGGCTGTCTTGAATCATAGCCCACCTTCCTTGTTTTAATTATCCTATAATGCTCATTTACCAAAATAACCTTATTGATATTTGTAAAAATAATTAATACAGGTAAAATGTTAAGTGGAGAAAATTGGTAGAATGGAGGAAGTATATGATTTGAAAATGAATTTTAAATAATTACTAAATATCGAAACTAAAAATGAAAAGGTGGATCTCAAATTCTCAATTACTTATATAGATCTCAGAATTTTGGGATATGTATGGCACGTAAGATGAAGCGACCCATGTATTTCATAGACTTGAAGCCCAAATTTAATAGTTTTGAAGCCCAAATTTCATATACTTGGCCGGCTGGACGTGGACTATTGGTGTAGGAGTATTTACTTTTTCTCTAAAACTCTAATAAAAGTTTCATTACGTTATAAATTTAAATTTCATAAGTAGGAAAATACTATAAATTTTGATGTTAATCTATCCGTTCACTATTAAAAGATTATATTTAATCGGGCATAGACTTTTAAGAAATGAGAAAATACTACTCCCTTAGTCCCCGATTAAGAGTCACACTTTGATTGGATACGAGTTTTAAAAATGTAAAGAAAAGTTGGTTGAAAAAATTAGTGGAATATGAGACCAATTTTTTTATATTGGTTTTACAATAAAATATGAGTGAATTGATTTAGTGGAATGTGAGACCTACTTACTATTTATGGTAAAAATAAAGTGTGACTCTTAATTGAGGATGGACCGAAATGGAAAAGTGTGACTCTTAATCGGGGACGGAAGGAGTAAATTTTGATGTTACTCTATCCATTCACTATTAAAAGATTATATTTAATCGGTAATGAACTTTAAGAAATGTGTTGAATATAAATTAAAAAGTGAGGTGACTATGTCCAGAAGACGATCTATTTCAAAATTTTATAAAGGCTTTTTTGCTAGAAATTTTGTTTATCATTTCTTCTTCGAATAAAATACAATTACTCACCAAAAACAATGATTCTTCTTTCAATTAGAAGTCTATATTAAAACTTTGTCTTTCTTACTTTTAACACTGTAATGTTCTTTTTGACAGTGGCTTTTCAATTTCCTCTTATTTTTCAATTTAATTTTACAAGAAATTGTCCCGTTTTTCAAAAAATTTATGTTAGTTTATTATGTTTGTTTGAGAATAAAAATATGACTAAAATACACATTACATAAATTTGTAGTTTAATTATAAATAAGGCCACATATGTTTGTATATGTTGAGTTAAGTACTCCACTTCATTGGAGCGCTGTTAACGGGAGTGATGGTTTGATGGACGAATGAGAGGAGAGGAGAGTTTGGAAAAGGAATTCGCATGATCTGAAAGTCACCCTACAAGAAAAAAGTTGGAGACAATAGTTCAGTTTAGATGATCTACATTCTTCCAAAGAGTCAAGATAGAATTTCAACAAAGCAATAAAATAAGTATAATCTAGACTAATCATCATGGATTTTGGTAAAGGAATAAAATAATAGTCTTCCTACACGTTATAAATGACGCATTTTTTTAATATATATTTTTAAAAAAGTTATAGTAATAAATAGTAGTTGAAATGAGAGAAAATTAAGTAAGTTTGAGAATAATATAGAGAAATGTCTCTTCTATATTATTCTCTATTTAACTTTACTTTTTTTTTACTTTAACTATTTATTGAAGTTGTTCCATTAAAATTAATAAAGTAAACATTTTTCTTATTCTTCAACTATGAATTAATACCAAAATAGGTAGTACCATAAATTTTTTAAAATATCACTAAAGATCCTTTAACTTTGAATTAATATTGTTTGAACTATTTCTTCACTTTTACGATTTTTTTTTCTCGAATATATATACCCAGAAACAGGAGTCTCTAATGGACATCGTCTTAGTCCATTAACTATGAGACATACTGCAACTTTCTTCGATAATGCATCTTTTGTAGGCATTTGATATATGTTCGAAGACTTGATTGGTGCACCACCATAAGCAATGGATAAAAACATGAGGACATAGTTCTTGACAGTGACTACTACTTAATTAAAACTTGAGTAAAAAATAAAACTAGAGTGTATTTAGTATTTCCAAAACAATTAAGTAAAGTAAGTATTCTCCACCGCATACATTTTCCCAAGCAATTTACAGTCACTGATTCCATTCCTTTGTAATTTTTCAAGTCTAAGTTCCCTACACTTGCTTTTCTTTATCCATTACTCCATATTCAAACCACATCACCAAACTTGTTTGAAACTTTAAAATAACTTCACACAATGTGAAACATATCCATAAATCAACATCAAGAAACTTGTTTGGGAGAGTATTGAAAAAATCCCACTAATTGGTTAACATAGTCTAAGTATTGGAGATTTAGTTAAGGCTTTCTTATCTGGCGTCAAGGTTATCTGCTACATTGTCAAAATCCCTTCAATACTCTTTAAGAGATGAATTATTGCATAAATTTGTAGTCTCACCTCTCTCATAGTTAAAGGACAAAATTCTAAGAAGAGGCTGAATTTGAGCTTCTGAAGTACTACTTTATCTTCTTTTTTTTAAGTAAAAAACTTTGGATTTAATTATCAAAATAAGTTAAAACTAGAATATATACCAAGTAGTTTACCACAGAATAAACTGAATTCAATGATAAAGTACTAGTACTAATTAAGAAATTGTAGTATGAAACATAAACAAAAACCATCATTAGAAGAATAATTCAACTATAAAAAATTGAATAAAATATTGCAGTGAACAAATATATGAACCAAATCATCTCTATATATGTAGGTTGATATCATGTACTGAATCACAACCAAAGCCTCTTAATTAATTCATGATGAAGGCAAACTCACCATGCAAAGTAGAACATCCCACTCCTACTAGTATTAGCCGCTCTCTCTCTAGGCCTTGGGATCAAAAACCACGGCCTCAATGAAGGCTTGGACACACTCATCGCCATCTTCCTCGTCATCGCCTTCTCCGCCTTCAAAAACTTCATGCAGTTCAGGCTGTGGGACAAGCTCCCCAAACTAAGCAACAATATATCAGTACAAGTTGTTAGAAACGGAACAGGGCAGGAGGTCTCAATCTACGAAGTCGTTGTAGGCGACATTGTATGCTTGAAGATCGGAGATCAAGTCCCTGCTATCGAAGGCCATTCTCTGCAGGTGGATGATTCTAGCATGACAGGATGATAGCTGATCAGGCTGTGGTGAGGAACCTCCCCGCTTGTGAAACCTTGGGTTATGTTACTGCCATCTGTACACACAAGACAGGTACACTAACTATGAATAAAATGGAGGTGACAAAGTTTTGGTTAGGGAAGCACTCCTTTGAAGGTGGTCTTAACATGCCAAGGTGTGTATTGGAGCTGCTCCGTGAGGGGGTCGGCCTCAACACGACAGGTGGTGTGTACACGTCCCGGGAAGGGCTCGAGTTCTCTGGTAGCCCGACAGAGAAGGCGATCCTGTCGTGGGCTGGATCTGGGGATGGATATGGAGGAAGTGAAGAGGGGTTGTGAGATTCTTGAAGTGAAGGCATTCAATTCTGAGAAGAAGAGGAGTGGTGTTTTGATGAAGAGAGATCATGAATTTCATGTGCATTGGAAAGGAGCAGCTGAGATGATCCTTGCAATGTGCTCACACTACTATGATTTGGATGGTAACATAAAAGATATGAGTGATGAAGAGAGATTGCATTTTAATCTTATTATTCAAGGCATGTCTGCTTCTAGCCTTAGATGCATTGCATTTGCACATAAACAGCTCTCTAATTCCGAGTGCAACGAGGTGCAGAAAATTCAAGAAGATAACATGGTTCTACTAGGCTTAGTTGGGCTAAAAGATCCATGCCGGCCTGATGTGAAGCAGGCAGTGGAAGATTTCCAGAATGCAGGTGTGGATGTGAAGATGATCACCGGCGACAACGTATTCACAGCCAAGGCCGTATCCACAGAGTGTGGTATTCTCCGTCCTGGCCAAGATCAAGACGGATGCGTTGTCGAAGGAGATGAGTTCCGCAGTTACACAGACGAGAAGCGAATAGAGAAGGTCGAGGCCATTTGCGTAATGGCAAGATCCTCTCCATTGGACAGGCTCCTCATGGTGCAGTGCTTGAAAAGGAGAGGCCGTGTAGTGGCAGTCACAGGACATGGCACAAACGATGCACAGGATCTGGTACTATAAAGTTTATACTGAAGAGAGAGTTGGATTCTTTTTTTACTGCTTGCATGTGGGTTAATGGTGGTGAAATAAGAGAATTGGTGAATATTCGCCACTCCTATTTGTTAGCTAAAAAGGTCTTGCTACATGGAAAGAAAGCATGGTACAAAGAATAGAAGAATTACCTGGTGTGATGGATGATTCCTTTGGGAAGAAGGCTCAATTTCACTAGCCGATCCAGAACTCTCTCTCTCTCTCACTCGTTATTTTGTAGATAACCACCTACGGAGTGGACTCTCTCAATTTTGGGGTATTTTATGCATTCTAACGCTTGTTTTGTGAGTGTGAACGACAAAATCGGCCCAAGAGTTTCTGCACATTTCTGGCCGACACTGACCAAGTAAAATCCAAGACCAAAAATTCGAGATTGACTGAGTAGAAAGACATGTTCTTTCAACTTCAAGAAATGAAATTGACGTGTTCATTCCATGACCAATTAGCAATCGATTAATATCCTCAATGTCCTATTATAATAATGCATCGTGATTAAATGAAACTTGACATAATTTTTTTGTTTATTTTAGAAGAAATTATTATGCCCATCTAACACAACACAACAACAAGTAAAGTGGCCACTGGTCTGGCCACACATGAGCAGAACATTTTTCGGTGGGCTCCAAAACTTTGAAATAGTAGATTATTTTCGATAATAATAGACTCCTAGAAAGATTAATTAATTAATCAGCACAGACCAATGTGCTTACGTGAACTTATATATTATTTCTGCATGCCATAAATTTCGTTTATCACTTCCCTTAATAGTTGATTATTACTCCTTTGTCGCCACATACCAAATAATCTTATCACATAGTACTAATTGAGAAATCACTAGTTCCATCTTCTATAACAAACATATAAGCAAGAATAGTTTCTGCACATTTCTGGTCAAATATCTTGATTATTTTTAGTACCCATTTTCTTGACGGGGTTATCAAACACAAGATAGGAGAACTTACACACACGCAAATGTTGATTGTTGATCCAAGATTTTAAATTTAAAAGCACGAATAAATTACTAAAACAATGTGGAACTTAAAAATCGACCTATCATTTTTCATCTTTTTTAATTGGTTCTGTAGAAATTTAGAATGTAAATTCCATTGGAAGGAGAAACTTTTATTGATATTCAAAATAGAGAATTACAAGATATAATCAACACAAAGAAGCAAGAGCTATTTATATGAGCTAGCTCTAGCTAAGATCGAAAATATCTTCCTAACTAACTCTCCAACCAATTTCACTTTCACACTCTTGCTGACTAAGAGCTGACGTGTTCAATCAAAATCAAAATCTTAATTTTCTTTATGTTTTGAAATTTAGATTTATATGTAATGAAATTTTTTAAAAGTTTTAAAAGAAGAAAAAATAAATAAAACGTAACCTAAACTCCACATCCGGCCGGCACTATCCACACATAATTTACTTTAGTTTGTCAAAAAGCTCCCATTCAAGCCAAATTGTTTTTGGAAAAATAATCCCACATTCCCACCACGCCGCCTTGCGGCCAAATTAGTTTGGTTTAGGGTTCAGACTTTTGGTTGGTGGTTTACCTTCTGACTTTCTACATCAAATTCTGCCTGGTTGCTGTAAGAATAAATTAATTACGGTTAATAATAATATAAATTATAATGTATAATTAAATTTGCCTCCATCCATAAATTTTTAAATTAAAATATTAATTATAAAGTTTTAATTGACTCGTCTAATTAAAATCGTCAATTGCTATCACCATTCTATTAAATGACATGCAGTCTAGTAATTTATCACCATTCTGTGTTAATAATGAATATAATTAGAATATAGTGTATTTATCTTTTTCTCAATAAATGACATGCAGTGCCAGTTGGTATCAGAAAAAATGAACACCAATTGCCAAATCTATCACCTTTCACTGCCAATAGAATCCATACATTTAAATTAAGAAAATAATATAAAATTTTAAATTACTTTAATATATAGGAGAATAATTATTGAAATTTTTTCTTCATGCATGTACACTTTTTTCTTCATCGCCAGTTTTTCTTCCTTTTTTTTTAATTTCTTTTTACTTCAACGCCATACTTTTCAAAATCAGGCAATAGCAACGCTATTTTCCACAACAACAACAAAGAGAGATAAAGATGGTTCAATCTGCTCAACAGAATATGCTCTTTTGTAATGTGTACACACTAATCTATTTTACTTTACTTAAATATAAAATCGTTAATTATTATTTCAATGAATGGGAATGATAATGAATGATAAGGCTTAATTTGGCAGTACATTCTTGAAAGCACATGAAAGGACCTAAGGTTTAGATGGCCATTAAAAATAGTCTTTTATGGATATAAAAATTAAGACGCAATTAATTACGTTAATTTTTTTAAAATAATAATAAATTAGTAGGCAAAAGAAAGCGTTCTCTAATTTTAGTTGGATGCTAACAATAAATTAAATATTTTTTAAAATATTGATGATATATTTAAAAATACAAATTAACATCCTTAATTATATTAAAAATTACTATCTTCTAACTATTTTTTTTATTAGCGGGGATTAGGATGAGCAGCGCACAAAAATGTTAGCGAAATTTGATGGCAAATAGAAGATGAGCAAAAATTAAAATTAGAAAAAGAACATGGACAAATGTCAATTAAGAACATGGACAATTAAAGAAAATTAGAAAAATGTCAATTAAAGAACATGGACAATTAAAGAACATTAAATATTTAATGACATCCTAATAATTAAAGATTAAATATTCAAACATTGCGGCGACAAGAAACTTGACGTATAATACGATTGGGATCTAGGAAGGAATAAAAGTGGGCAGCATATGAAATATCTATATTAATTAATGTGTTAATAATAATATAATTTGTTGCATAAGATAAAATAGATTAGATTTATTTTCAAAAAGAAAATAATCAAATACTATTATCCCAACAAATAGAGGGTAAGAGCATCGGTCCACGCAGTGACGTATCCAGGATATTTGATTCAGGGATACGAAATATATTATATAACTCATTAAATAATAATACATCTTAAAATACCTGATATTCAATTAAAATTGCATGTTTAAAAATACAAACAACACTTATTTTATAATACAATTATACTAAAAATTTTAGGACAAATTCATTCGATATTGTGAATATAAATTGAGATAATTATATGTTGATTACCTAAACAATGCACTCCTTAAATAATATTTAAAATAGAACTCTATAAATAACACATGTAACACAATTTATTTAACAATTTATGTTACAATAATCATTCGATGTGATATAATCCTATATTGTTTATCTAAATAAAACTAAATTATCAAAAAATACTCCTTCCGTCCCAATAAATATGAAACATTTGATTTTCGGCACGGGATTTTATGCAGTCTTGTTTTGTGAGTTAATGAAGAGAGAGTAAAGTAAGAAAGTGGAAAAAGTAGAGATAGTTTTATTTCCAAAAAAAGGAAAACGTTTCATTTTTAATGGGACAATCAAAATAGGAAAACGTTCCATTTCTAATGGGACAAAGGGAGTAATATATTTATATCAAAAGATAACAATTGACAAATTATTCAGTTCCATTTCGGCCCGTCCCCAATTAAGAGTCACACTTCCATTTTACCATAAATAGTAAGTAGGTCCCACATTCCACTAACTCAATTCACTCACATTTTATTATAAAACCAATATAAAAAGTTTGGTCCCACATTCCACTAACTTTTTTAACCAACTTTTCGTTACATTTCTTAAAACTCGTGCCCAGTGAATGTGTGACTCTTAAACGTCCCGAAGGGAGTATTTAGCCAAAACATTAAGAGTACAAATTTTAAAAAAAAAATACAAACTATTCATTAATATGAATTAAAATTGTGATAAAGGAATAAGTGTATAAATCGAGATAAAGAAAGAAAAATAGTCACAAACCACAAATAGAGTAAAAGAACTCGATCTCATGTCTTAAATTGAGAATAAAAAAAAATTAAAATTAAGATAAAAGAAAGAGAAATGGAACATAAAAAGATAAATGAACCAAAACTTGAGAGTGGAAGAACTTGATCACAAGCCTACCAAGTGAAAATGTCGTTGCTCTACCACCTGATCTCTTACGATTTTAGTGAATTATGCCTCAATACTAGTATTAACTAGTAAAAGTTTTGGGTCCCTGGATACGCCACTAGGCCCGCATGCAACTCTTTGTTGGCTTGGAGTTGTATCGTTATGACGAGCCTACATCAAGCCAGAATTGCAGACGTCTCGTCTCAAAAAGGGGCTAGCTGGGGGTAAATTAGTGAAAGACTATATTTTATAATATATAACTATTGCAACTTTCATCGTGACTTCAATATGGGACAAATGGTTGTTTTATAAATAAATTTTCAACTCCAAATTTATTTTTGATTTTATGTGAGGTATTTAGTTTTACACTTGAATAGAGTTTTTTTACTACTCTAAACTTAGTCTAGTCGTAAATGTTTCTTTCAAATTCATAGAGGTTATGGGTGCAAACCCTCTAAACTCAATTTTGTGTTTTTAATTTGACTTTTATAATCTTTTCTCATTTTAGATTCTTATTTTTTATTTATGATTTTTTTATCTAATACAGTACTCCACTAGCATGTTTATTTTTGTACTAATGTGAGTTTAATTTAAATAATGTTTTATTTATTACCTCTGTCCCTTAAAAATAGGGCACTTTTATTTACCATCTGTTGCATATAGATAGCTCATTACCATTTATAGAAAATTCTCCCTAACTCATTACCCATATATAAAAATTTATTTACAACTTATACCACTAGGGTCCATCATTAAGCATTAATTATAATGTGGTCTCACTATCAACTAATACTATTTAAAATACTCTTCCTACTCTCTTACTTAATAACTATTCATTATAATTTCCATGTTGTCCCAAACCTCCATACTTTTGTGGGACAGAGGGAGTATGATTTAATGTAAATTTAATTTGAACATTATTTTAAATTTTTTGTAAAATTAATTTGCATATAGATATTTTATTTTTAATGAATCTTATATATTAATTTAATTTTTTAAATTAAAATTTTATAATTAAGTTTTATAATAAATAAATTAGAATATAAAATGAATAGAAATTAAATAATGAACCCATGAATAATAAGAGAAATAGAGTATTGAAGATGCTATCTCATAGATAAAAAAGTAAGAGAGATGAAAATGTAGAGAGAATAAAGTATAAAGTGAATAAAGTAGAGAGAATAAAGTAAGAGGGAGTAAAGTATGAAAGAGAAAAAAGTTACTACCATATATGGAAATGACTCAACTAAAGAAACTTTTCAAAATGAAAAAATGACTTAAAAAAAAAAGAAAGAAGAAGAAGTAGTTAAAAGATAAAGTAAAAAGTAGTATGAGATCTAAAAGTGACGGTAAGAATGTACAAGAGACAAGTAGTAAATGACCTAAGAATATCAATATATAAATACCAATTGAAAATAACATAAGAAGTAATCCTTATTACTGGTTTCTAAATCTCTATCCATAATAAGGGAAAATAAATGTTGATATAGTGGTAAAGTGGTTAATCATGATGCTAAAGTGTTGAGTTCAAATACTTGCAGTCTCAAGATAGATATCATATTTTCTTTTTTATTTATCCTATAAAAAATACTCCTTCCGTCTTATTGAAGATGATCTATTTTCCTTTTTGGTTTGTTCTAATCAAGATGACTCATTACTTAAAATGGAAACATCTTTATTTCTACTTTATTCCCTCTCTCTTACTTTACTCTCTCCTCTTACCACACAAAATATAATTGCATAAAATCTTGTGTCGCCCAAGAAAGGGGTCATCTTCCTTGGGACGGAGGGAGTACTATATACTCTCTTTGTCCTATTAAATATGCAATATTTGAGAATCGACACGAGTTTTTATGTAGTGTTGTTCTGTAAGTTAATGAAGAGAGAGTAAAGTAAGAGAGATGAAAAAGTAGAGATAGAAATGTTTCCATTTTAGGAAACGTTTCATTTTCAATGAGATAAACTAAAAAGGAAAACGTTTTATTTCTACTGAAACAGAGGGAGTATTTTTTATCCGAAAAAAGTTCTATTTTATATTAAATATACTGTATAAAATTATACATCATTCATTTCCTATAAATAGAAATTTGAAAATAGCACGAGTTTAATTGTGAAAATTAATAAAATAAAAAGGATAAAGTAAGAAAAAAAAAGATAAAATTAATTATTAATAGATTATGAAGTCCATCTCCTAAAGCAAAAAAAATTTTATTTTGGGAAATAAATGGATTACTTAGTACACTTATAAAATCGACGTGTCAGAGATTTAGCCACTATACCACATTGAATGGTCATATCTATAAATGTAGGTTGATATTATGAACTCAATCAAAAGCAACACCCTCTCAATTGATCACCATGCAGCTGGCAAACTCACCCTGCAAATCACCGCCAATCATCGGCGCTGGTGTAGCCGGCCACCAACCTAAATTCTCCGGCGTCAGTCCATCAACCCTCAACCACCTCGTCAAAGACAAAAACCTCCACCAACTCTCACTACTCGACGGAGCTCGCGGCATCGCCGCATCGCTCAAAACAGACTCCAACGTCGGAATCACCGGCGACGAAGAAGACCTCGCCGCCAGAAAACAAGCCTTCGGCACAAACACCTATCCATCTCCTCCCACTAAGACCTTCCTCCATTTCATACTCAAAACTTTCAAAGATCGGGAAATCCTCTTCCTACTAGCCTTTGCGGTTTTCTCTCTAGCCTGGTACAAAGACGGCATCACATTCATTGTTGTCATCCTCTCCATCGCCTTCTCTGCTTTCAGTAACTTCAAACTGTGCAGACTTTTGGACAAGCCAAGCAGCAACATATCAGCAGAAGTTGTTAGAAACGGAAGAAGGCAAGATGTCTCAATCTACGAGGTCGTCGTCGGCGACATTGTATGCTTGAAGATCGGAGATCAAGTCCCTGCAGACGGCCTCTTCTTGGACGGGCACAGCCTGCGACTGGATGAATCAAGCATGACTGGGGAGACTGGCCTTGTGGATGCCAACCCTTTTCTCCTCTCCGGCACTACGGTGGCTGACGGCTATGGAAAGATGGTGGTTACGAGTGTCGGGATGAACACTATGTGGGGGGAGACGATGAGCAAGATGAACCAGGATACAGACCAGGAGACGCCGCTACAGATCCGCCTCAGCAAGATCACTATCACCATAGAAAAGCTCGGTACAGCTGTGGCTTTTCTGGTTCATGTCGTGTTGCTCATTCGATACATAGCTGGAGCTGATAATGGGGTGAGGGGGTTTGATGGCCCAAGGACTAAACCAGATGATGTGATCAACTTTGTCGGAGGAGTTATTGAAGAAACTGTGTCCACTGCTGTGGTTGCTACACTTGAAGGTTTGAATCTGAAACAGACTCTCACACTCACTCATGCCTATTTTATGAAGAAGATGATGGCTGATCAGGCTATGGTGAGGAACCTCTCCGCTTGCGAAACCTTGGGTTATGCTACTGTCATCTGTACACACAAGACAGGTACACTAACTATGAATAAAATGAAGGTGACAAAGTTTTGGTTAGGGAAGCACTCCTTTGAAGGTGGACTTAACATGGCAAGGTGTGTATTGGAGCTGCTCCGTGAGGGGGCCGGCCTCAACACGACGGGTGGTGTGTACACGTCCCGGGAAGGGCTCGAGTTCTCTGGTAGCCCGACAGAGAAGGCGATCCTGTCATGGGCTGTGGCGGATCTGGGGATGGATATGGAAGAAGTTAAGAGTGGTTGTGAGATCCTTGAAGTGGAGGCATTCAAATCGGAGATGAAGAGGAGTGGTGTTTTGATGAAGAGAGATCATGAATTTCATGTGCATTGGAAAGGAGCTGCGGAGGTGATCCTTGCTATGTGCTCACACTACTATGATTTGGATGGTAACAAAAATGATATGAGTGATGAAGAGAGATTGCAATTTAATCATATTATTCAAGGCATGTCTGCTTCTAGCCTTAGGTGCATTGCATTTGCACATAAACAGCTCTCTAATTCCGAGTGCGATGAGGTGAAGAAAATTCAAGAAGATAACATGGTTCTACTAGGCTTAGTTGGGCTAAAAGATCCATACCGGCCTGATGTGAAGCAGGAAGTGGAAGATTGCCAGAATGCAGGTGTGGATGTGAAGATGATCACCGGCGACAACGTGTTCACAGCCAAGGCTGTAGCCACAGAGTGTGGCATACTCCGTCCAGGCCAAGATCAAGACGGATGTGTAGTTGAAGGAGTTGAGTTCCGCAGCTACGCAGAAGAGGAGCGGATGAAGAGAGTCGAGGCCATCCGTGTGATGGCCAGATCCTCCCCAATGGACAAGCTCCTAATGGTGCAGTGCTTGAAAAAGAGAGATCTTGTTGTGGCAGTCACAGGACACGGCACACACGATGCACAGGCGCTGAAAGAGGCCGACATAGGCCTGTCGATGGGGATCCAAAGCACAGAGGTGGCGAAGAAGAGCTCTGATATAGTGATCATGGACAACAACTTCACATCTGTGGTGACAGTGTTCAAATGGGAGAGGTGTGTTTACAACAACATACAGAAGTTCATTCAGTTTAAACTGACAGCTGATATTGCAGCACTGACCATCGAAAGTGTGGTGGCGGTCTCGTCTGGGAAGATGCCTCTGGCGGTGGTGCAGCTGTTGTGGGTGAATCTGATCATGAATACCCTCGGCCTCGGGGGGCTGGCTCTTGCCACGGAGAAGCTGACAAGGGATCAGCTAATGGAGAGACGGCCCGTGGGGCGACATGAGCCGTTGATCAGTAAAGTGATGTGGAGGAATCTGATGGCTCAGGCTGTGTACCAGATTGTGGTGTTGTTGGTGCTGCAGTTTAGAGGAGAGGGTCTGCTTGGGGTTAGTGAGGGGGTGAAAAATACCATGATCTTTAATACGTTTGTGTTGTGCCAGGTGTTTAATGTATTCAATGCAAGGAAGCTTGAGAAGAGGAATGTGTTTGAAGGGTTGCATAAGAACAAGTTGTTTGTGGGGATTGTTGGAGTGACACTGGTTCTTCAAGCTTTGATGGTGGAGTTGTTGAATAAGTTTGCCGATACAGAGAGGCTGAGTTTAGAAGAGTGGGGGATTTGTGTGGGAATTGGGGCACTTTCATGGCCTATTGCTTGGCTTGTGAAGCTTATACCGTTTCCCGATGAAACGGTTGGAGGAACGACCGACCCCACTGCCCGCCCATAAAACTCTACTACATTTCATATGATAATACTATTGTAAGGTTTTAACTACGTACCTTTATTTCTTGTTATGCATCTAGGATATAGGGCGTATGTTATATGCCTGGTCGTACTGGTCGAACCGAGTCCGATATATAGGTTTTTCTATCAATAGGGTCTTTTAAGAACCTATTGAGAAATAAACCTTTTATTGTACTCTAATAAATATTCATGATTGGCTATAATTACGCTATTGCTTTTCTCAAAACCCTATCTCCTTTTCCTTTCTCACTACACACCTCTCCCTCGAATCCAACTTCCAAGTATTACTGGTCAGGCTTTTCTCTTATTTTTATATTCAAGGGAAAGATACGTCCCTTTTTAATATTGGTTAGCATATAGCTAGTAATATCGTGTTGGCTTGTCTTTGTAGAGCGAGACAACAAAGAAAAAGTATAGCAAATCATGGTCAACTATATATATCCGGGTTATTTCATTCTTGTCGGTTCCTAGTACTTCATGCATTATTGTTAGTACTTTGTAAGTACAACTCAGGAAATTGTAATGGTTATTGTGATAATAAGAAATACTATCGTAATAAAGTCATCAATATGATAAAACTTGACACTAATGTGGGTTCACGTCGTATAGAAAGTTGGCAAGCCCTAGTATAATATACACTTTCAATACCCTCATTTTGCCACGATATATATATTTTGGGTTAAAGAATGTTACTTCCTTCGTTCCACAATAAGAGTCACATTTTGTCAATTTCGGTCGGTTTCACAATAAGAGTCACATTTCACTTTTACTATAAATGGTAAGTAGGTCTCACATTCCACTAACCTACTTCACTCACATTCTATTATAAACCAATATAAAAAAAGTGGATCTCATATTCTAGTGACTTTTCCGACCTACTATTCTTCACATTTCTTAAAATTCGTGCTCACACCATATGTGAGTCATATTATGGGATGACGGAGTGAGTATTTCATTGTATATGAAAAAATACTATTGTTTGACTGTCGACCGAAATTAAAATTAATTTTTCTCTTAGTCGCTCATTTCTTTTCTTCTACACAACTTAAGCATATTTTTGAGGTCTGATTCGGAACCGGAACTACACTTAAGAATCGATCTGGTACTATTAAGTTTATACTGAAGAGAGAGTTGGATTCTTTTTTTACTGCTTGCATGTGGGTTAATGGTGGTGAAATAAGAGAATTGGTGAATATTCGCCACTCCTATTTGTTAGCTAAAAAGGTCTTGCTACATGGAAAGAAAGCATGGTACAAAGAATAGAAGAATTACCTGGTGTGATGGATGATTCCTTTGGGAAGAAGGCTCAATTTCACTAGCCGATCCAGAACTCTCTCTCTCTCTCACTCGTTATTTTGTAGATAACCACCTACGGAGTGGACTCTCTCAATTTTGGGGTATTTTATGGTCCCAAATTTTAGAGGCTGGGATTTTTGGAGGCTGTTGATGGTCCCATATTTGGAGGCAGGTCCCAAATTTGGAGGCAGGTCCCAACTTCCCCCCCTCTATGATCTCCGTCTCCGATCATCTTTTTCGGGCATTCTAACGCTTGTTTTGTGAGTGTGAACGACAAAATCGGCCCAAGAGCTCCTCACTCGTTTCCATGTACTAATTTCTTATGCAATAAATGAATTATTTATCAAAATAAATAGTGATTAACCTAAATTATTCATATCATCTCATCATTCATAAGTACTTACTTGTTTTCGAAAATTCACTCTTTCGGTTTCAAATTTCAAGAAATTCCCTGGAACTATGAAAGCTAGTGCAAATCTACTTTCGATCAAAGACTAGGTATTATTGTAGTAGTCATTGTAAAATATTGCAAAGTAGTACTAGTAAGAGTCACAATTTTTTTTTTTCATCTCATAATAAGAGTCACACTTCATTTTTTCATTTCTATTATAAATGGTAAGTAGGTCACATATTCCACAAACTCTCTTCACTCACATTTTATTATGAAACCAATATAAAAAAAATTGAATCTAATATATTATTCAACTAACTTTTTCAATCCACTATTCTTTACATTTCTTAAAATCCGTGTCCACAATAAGAGTAACTCCTATTGTGAGACGAAGGAAGTATAGGGGTGCAATCAATTGCTAACTTTCTTAAGTTGCTAACTTGGTAACTCATCAATGCAGTGTATAAAAAATGTCAACACGATGATATTAAAATGTCAATACATAATTTTGTTGAACTTCAATATAATGTGTTGATATTATGAGTTGACATTTTGATGTCACCATATTGACATTTTTAATACACTGTATTGATGAGTTAGCAGAGTTAACAACTTAAATAGTTAGCAATATAACGCACCCCAGGAAGTATAATATAGATATACATAATTAATGTACATAAATAAAAAAACTAAAAACTATAATAAAATTTAATGAAATTAATATCAAATTTAGGACTCCCTATTTTATTCATTTGATAATCAATAATCATATCAGATAAATATTAGGACTCCCTATTTCCCGCTTAACTTTGGCACATTTCATGTCAGGTTATCCACTTGACTTAATTTGATTTCTTTTTATTTTGTCAATTACTTCATACTTATTATGTTAAATAGGTCACACACATCATAACACGATAATCTTATTCAACTAAGTAATTGCACTCTAAAAGAAATAAGTCAAGTCGGGTGGAATGCAGTGAGTACAATTTTAAAAATGTCATGTTAGCGCAATTATATCATAGATGATAACTTAATAGATTTAATCGCTCTACCATATAGTTGGGAATATTAGTATAAATAGTGGGTCAAGGCGATAGAATTTTTTCTTGGAGTTTGATTAAGTAAATGGGCTTAGTGGATTAATATTGAGCCCGTTATAATTATTTTTATCGGACAAAGAAACGACCAATTAATTTTGAGATATGTAAATATTTAAATAGTGAATCATGTCAAGCATAAGCTATTAATTATGCAATGATAAAATAATAAATCAATAAATTTGCCTTATATAAAATGTTAAGTTATGAATCAAAAAGATATGAAACAACAATAAAACGTAACTTAGTTGATAAGATATTTTTCTTAATCTAATAATCAATAGATTAGAGGGTTCTAGTCAACACCAGAATACTTTTTGAAAAACTTCGTACCGACAACTGTTTCCTCATTTTCAAGTAATTTCTTATGTGATAAATGAATTATTTATTAAAATAAATTATAATTTACCTAAATTAGTTTGATCAACTCATCTATCATTCATAAGGATTATTACTAAAAAAGTTATGTAGTGCGCGGTCTAATGTTAGTTTAACGAATAGTAGGCTAAAATATTTAAACAAAAACAACTAAATATTTTTGAAAATTCTATCTTGATTCTTTAACTATTTCTGTTTCAAGTTTCAAGATTTGAGAAACTCCCTGGAACTATTAAAGCCGTTGCAAAGCTACTTTCGATCAAAGACTAATTAGCGTTAACATTCTAAGTCATTAAAATATTGCAAAGCTACACTTAAAGTTTTACAATGAATTATTGCTATGGATGGGCAAAACACATTCTTTGGTCCTTATACTTTAGTCAAAATGTCAATTAGATTTTTGTACAATTTTTTCATTTTAATAGGTCCTTATACTTTTCACAATATTTTTATCAGGTCCTCGTATGATTTTTCGTTTTAGTAGGTCCTTATACTTTTATCATAACTTTCATTAGGTCTTTGTACAATCTTTTATTTTAGGGACTTTTTTACATTTATCTTGGATAATAATCTAAATTTAATTAAACTTAATGAACTTTTTAATATTCCATTATTTAACTTAGCATAGTCTATAAAGATAATATCATCTTGTTATCCAATAATCTCAATAAGTTGTAGATAATAATAAAAAGATTAACCGTGATGATTGAAGATTAAAATCGAAGTTTTTTTTTTAGAATAACTATCCGAATTTTCAATTGATTATTTATATTTATATTGAAAGATACGTTTCCCTGAATATTTATAATCATAAGATAAGTTAAATAATAAAATTAAAAGGTTTATTAAATTTAAGTAATTAAATATAAATTATTATCTAAGATAAAAGTAAAAAAATATCTTAAAATAAAAAATTGTATAAGGACCTAATAAAATTTATAATCAAAGTATAAGGACCTATTAAAACGAAAAAATTGTACGAGGATGTGATGAAATTTATGAGAAAGTTATAAAGATCTATTAAAACGAAAAAATTGTACGAGGACCTAACGAACATTTTGATTAAAGTATAAGGACCTAAGAATGTGTTTTGCCTCGTGGATGTGATTCCCACAATCACTTGTACATACATTGCAATTTACATCCTATATCAATTGAAAAACTAATAGACAGATTCTCATGTTTAATTAAGTTATTAAAATTTTCCATTTGTGTCGATCTTCACTTAACCCTCAAGTTTGCGTGTGCATGATTGAAGCTTTGCTTCTGCGCCAAGTTCTTTCATAATATCCAAACGGCAACATAATCAAGCTCTGTGCACACCGAAAATAACGACTACGAGTTTCTAATAAATGAAAAAAAAAGATTATATGTACTAAAAAAGACATTTCAAAAATAAAATCAAGAGATATAATTAATTAGTTTTAATACATATACAACCTATGTGCACCCCGAAAATAACGACTACGAGTTAATAAAAAATACATACATTAGTGTACAAAAAACAAAACATGACAAAAAAAAAATCAAAGAGATATAATTAATTAGTTTTAACAACATATACAAATACACAATTAAAAAGTACAAAATTCAATATGGAGTGGATGAGAAGGTATAACAATTAAGAAAATGAATGCAATACGGCAGAATCTCAATAAATTTCTAAAGGGATCTTGATTATGATAATTATAAAATAATTATCAGTTAATAGCTTTGAAATTACATCCACTATATATTTAATACTTATTCAGTTCCCTTTTCCCATTTTCTTTCATTTTCTCCTTCTTCTGCCTTATCTTCTTATTTATTTCTAATTTATTGTAGGGTAGTGTATGGAAAATATCAACACATATCAAAGCAGATTCCATAATCACAAAAAAGGAATAAATAAAAAGGCCGTTGTTAAGACATCACTTTAATTGAAGTTTCCAAATTCTAATTTGAAATTTAAAATATTTTTCATATATTGGGGCTGTATTTTCTTTTAATATTCCCTTTTTCATTTAGTATTTCCCCCCCGTTTTTTTTATTTAAACTTTAAGTTTGAAGGGTTCCCCGAAATAGATGCACCATTTTTTTTTGACCCATGTTTCCGCCCGTTACATGAGGTCGTGCTCGGCGTCGTCGTCGCGGTCGTTTTCCCTCCGGTAGAAACCGAAGAAGTGGATAGATATTCCTGAAGGATCTTCTGAATCGGAGCAAAAGCGAGGGACGACCCACAGCAAGGAGAGGTTTTAGTTGGTGATTCCGTTCTCGGCGGCGAAGGAGAAGAAACGCCGCCCCGCCGCCTTCTTTGTTCTAGAATAAATTTTTTTTATATTCCCCCGGAAGATGACACTTTTTGATTTAGGAAGTGATATTTAAATAGTTAAAGTAAAATAAAGTAGGGAAAAAAAAAAGTAGGGAGAAGGAAAAAAAGATTTTTAATAAAAAAGTTTTTTGGGCAAAAAAAGAAAAGGCTAATAGGAACCCCAAAAGGGAAAGTCTTTAATTTTGGGAAAGTATTTGATTTTAAATAAATAATTTTTACTAAAATAATTAGGGTAAAACATAATTAAAAATCAGAATCTAATTTGGTCAAAATTGAGATTAAATTGTATATATTTTTTTAAAAATTGTTAATTTATTTTTGGGCCGATTTAAAGCTTAGACCCAAAAAATCAAAAAAATAAAAAGGGGGAAAAACATAAAATCAAATATGGGAAAAATTTGGGTTTTACTCTTAAAACTAATATATACAAGATTTTTCACATTTCATAAACTTTTTTTATATTTTTTTAATATTTTTAAAATTCAAGCCGAAAATTTTAGGGGGAACGGGTCTATTAAACTACTTTCGGCCCTAAAAAATTTTCTACAAAATGTACGAAAAATATGAATGAAATATTTAAACTATATTCGTTTTGTGACCAAAATTATTCGTACATTTAATAAATACTCTTCTATTTCCTACTTATGTGATCACACGCCTTTACGCAATAATCTTATTTACATAGATAATTGTGCTCGAAAAAATTTAGCTAATACGAGTACTAGTATTGTTTTATGAGTTTAGTTTTGTGAATGTGATTATTAATGGAAATTACAAAGCGACCCCGTTATTATTTTAATCGTATAAAAAAAAGAAGGATCAATTAAATTTGAGATATGTAAATATTTTAATAAAAAAAAGAATAAATTTGCGCTGAATAGACTGTTAATTAATAAATCAATAAATTTGTGCTGAATAAATTGTTAAATTATGAAAAAAATAGTACGATGTATTATACAATCAACTTAATTGATAAATTTCCTTATCCAATAGAATGGAGGATTCAAAAAATCCGGATAAATGTACAACCATTATTAATTTATTTTTTTTTTTTTTTAAACCGTAAAGGTAAATTTAAAAATTCCATAAAAAATTTTAAATACTTATAAAATTTTTCCCCCTTTTTTTTAGTTCTCAAAAAACTAACGATCACCCCTTTTTGGCAATGCTTGGGACCTTTATTTTTTTTAACAAACCCTTTAAAAAAAAGGACTCGGGTCGATATTTTCTTTTGTTTTTGGACATGTTTTTCTAAAAGTGAATATTTTGGTCCAAATTGTTTTTGGTTTTAGTTTGGCCCCAAAATTTGACTTTTACTTTAAAAAAATCCCCCTTTGAGCTCCTCCCGTTTCCAAGTAATTTTTTATGCATAAATGAATTATTTGTCAAAACTATTTTTTATCTCATCATTCATAATAAATGCATAGTTTCCCTTATATACCCGAACGCCAATTCCCCTTTTCACAGCAGCCGACGGGTTGATGTTGGCATCGATCCATGTCATGTGTAAGTGTCGCCAATATGTTTCGAGATCTTGTTCTCCTTTGTGATGTTCATTTTCTTCCCCTAGTCCGTTTACTTTTTTAATTGTTTTACTTTTTTACAAATGATTGGTTATAGTACTTTTTGTATGATTAAATATAATACTAATTTATTATTTAATTCATTTTTTTTTACACAATAAAATAAAATATGTATTTTGTTATAAATATTCTCCCATTATCTATAGTTTCTCAAGCGTACCCCTTTTTAAATATATGCATTTTATGTTAATATATTAAAAAATTTTCTAAACTAAAATAATTGCCTATTAATATATCTAATTAAGACTCTTCATTTTAAATAATGAAAAGTTTACAAGTAATTTTTATTGCACTCCCAATTTAAATTTTTTTAGATCTGTTACTGGCCAAAATAGACGACATGTCAAAGAGCATCATACCCCAGTTACATTATCATATGAAATGTAGTAGAGTTTCATGGGTGGGCAATGGGGTCGGGAAGCGGGATTATAAACTTCACAAGGCAAGCAATAGGCCAAGAAAGTGCTCCAATCCCAACACAAACTCCCCACCCCCTCCCAAACTGCCCTTTTAGTATCAACAAACTTGTTCAACAACTCCACCATCACCACTTGAAGAAGCACAGTCACCCCCAAACCCCACAAACACCTTGTTCTTATGCAGTCCCTCAAACACATTCTTCCTCTCAAGCTTCCTCGCATTGAACGCATTAAACACCTGGACAGCACAAAAGTGTTAAATATCATGGTATGTTTTACCCCCTCACTCACCCCAAGCACACCCCCCCCCTTAAACTGCGGGACCAGCAGCACCACAATCTGGTACGCCGCCCGGGCCCTCAGGTTTCCCCCACATCACATTGCCCCGATCAACGGCTCATGCCTCCCCACGGGCCGTCTCTCCAAGCTGATCCCACGGGGGTTCTCCGTGGCAAGAGCCAGCGCCCCGAGGGGTCATCATCAGATTCACCCACAACAGCTACTGCCGTCAGTGGCCCCCCCCACCCCAAAACCGCCGCCATGGTGTCGATGGTATCGCCCCCCAATATT
>NC_062965.1:4731001-4788266 GCF_023119035.1 Salvia hispanica
GTTTCATCTCGTCGAATCATCCCGTAGGCTTGTTCAACGGAGGGAAGTGGATCCAATTTGAGTATTTCCCTCTTTGTCGTTTCGTACTTGTTGTCGATTGCAGTCAAGAGTTGAAATACTCTCTGTTCTTGTATTAATTGATCGTGGATTTCGACATCCTCGGGATACTTCATCGGATTTGTTCTCCTCTGGTCTATTGCTATCCAGATTTCTTGAAGGGTGCTCCAAATATCCTCTAATGAATTGTTTCCCTGCCTCAGGTTACTCGCTTTCAGGTGGAGGTCGTACATCTGGATCTTGTCGCCCCCACTGGTGTAGGTGACGGCTAGTGCATCCCACACATGTTTGGCTGTCGGTTGTTGGGAAACTCGGCTAACTAGCCGATGCTCAAGGCTGTTCACCAGCCATGTGAACACACAATGGTCTGCCTGCTGCCATTGTGGGTATGTTGGATCAGTTTGTGGTGGAGGGGGTGGAACTCCGGTAATGTGAGAGGCCATCCCCCGACCTACGATTTCTTTCTTGATGAGAACAGCCCATAAGGGGTAATTTTCTCCATTCAGTTTGGTGGAGATCTGGAGGGGTTGGTTATCAATCCGGTAAGGTTTTTGTGGTGGTTCTGGAGGGTTATTATGAGCAAAACCATTGCGCATAAATTCAGCAAACTGCCGGAAAAAATCTTCCGGCATAGATGGGTTGGTGTTATTTAAGATTTGGTTGTTTTCTGACATCCTGGCAACTTGCGCAGGTTTATGGTGGGTTCAAAACAAAGGTAATAAAAGAACAGGAAAGAAACGGGAAGGGCCGAGAAAGGTATCAAGGACGATGATGATACCTTATCTGAGTCCTAACCCGCTCTGATACCATGTTAAATGGATCAGTCGGCATATTTGAGAAGAAGAGAGTATTGGAAAGCTATTGATTGTATTGTATGTATTGTATTTGATAATGAAATAGTACCCAACATCCATGTATTTATAGGGATGTTGGGGACTCTTGAGATACTACAATAAATGTATTCTTGGAACAAGACAATTATTGGAACAAGGCATGATTAATTATCTAATCTTGGGACTTAACTCTTCATCAATATTTCTTCTTTTCCCAACAAAAGGGAGTAATATATTTATATCAAAAGATAACAATTGACAAATTATTCAGTTCCATTTCGGCCCGTCCCAATAAGAATCACATTTTACCATAAATAGTAAGTAGGTCCCACATTCCACCAACTCATTTATTTCACATTTTATTATAAAACGATATAAAAAGTTTGGTCCCACATTCCACTAACTTTTTTAACCAACTTTTCGTTACATTTCTTAAAACTCGTGCCCAGTGAATGTGTGACTCTTAAACGTCCCGAAGGGAGTATTTAGCCAAAACATTAAGAGTACAAATTTAGAAAAAAAAAATAAAAACTATTCATTAATATGAATTAAAATTGTGATAAAGGAATAAGTGTATAAATCGAGATAAAGAAAGAAAAATAGTCATAAACCACAAATAGAGTAAAAGAACTCGATCTCATGTCTTAAATTGAGAATAAAAAAAAATTAAAATTAAGATAAAGAAAGAGAAATGGAACATAAAAAGATAAATGAACCAAAACTTGAGAGTGGAAGAACTTGATCACAAGCCTACCAAGTGAAAATGTCGTTGCTCTACCACCTGATCTCTTACGATTTTAGTGAATTATGCCTCAATACTAGTATTAACTAGTAAAAGTTTTGGGTCCCTGGATACGCCACTGGGCCCGCATGCAACTCTTTGTTGGCTTGGAGTTGTATCGTTGTGACGAGCCTACATCAAGCCAAAATTACAGACGTCTCGTCTCAAAAAGGGGCTAGCTGGGGGTAAATTAGTGAAAGACTATATTTTATAATATATAACTATTGCAACTTTCATCGTGACTTCAATGTGGGACAAATGGTTGTTTTATAAATAAATTTTCAACTCCAAATTTATTTTTGATTTCAATGTGAGGTATTTAGTTTTATACTTGAATAGAGTTTTTTTACTACTCTAAACTTAGTCTAGTCGTAAATGTTTCTTTCAAATTCATAGAGGTTATGGGTGCAAACCCTCTAAACTCAATTTTGTGTTTTTAATTTGACTTTTATAATCTTTTCTCATTTTAGATTCTTATTTTTTATTTATGATTTTTTTTTATCTAATACAGTACTCCACTAGCATGTTTATTTTTGTACTAATGTGAGTTTAATTTAAATAATGTTTTATTTACTACCTCTGTCCCTTAAAAATAGGGCACTTTTATTTACCATCTGTTGCATATAGATAGCTCATTACCATTTATAGAAAATTCTCCCTAACTCATTACCCATATATAAAAATTTATTTACAACTTATACCACTAGGGTCCATCTTTAAGCATTAATTATAATGTGGGTCTCACTATCAACTAATACTATTTAAAATACTCTTCCTTCTCTCTTACTTAACAACTATTCATTATAATTTCCATGTTGTCCCAAACCTCCATACTTTTGTGGGACAAAGGGAGTATGATTTAATGTAAATTTAATTTGAACATTATTTTAAATTTTTTGTAAAATTAATTTGCATATAGATATTTTATTTTTAATGAATCGTATATATTAATTTAATTTTTTAAATTAAAATTTTATAATTAAGTTTTATAATAAATAAATTAGAATATAAAATGAATAGAAATTAAATAATGGAACCCATGAATAATAAGAGAAATAGAGTATTGAAGATGCTATCTCATAGATAAAAAAGTAAGAGAGATGAAAATGTAGAGAGAATAAAGTATAAAGTGAATAAAGTAGAGAGAATAAAGTAAGAGGGAGTAAAGTATGAAAGAGAAAAAAGTTCTACCTCCGTCCCTGAAAATTTGATACAATTTACTATTTTGGTCCGTCCCTGAAAATTTGATACACTTCACTTTTACCATTTTTGGTAGTAGACCCCATATTCCACTAACTCATTCCTACTCACATTTTATTATATAACTAATACTTTAAAAGTAGGACTCACATCCCACCAACTTTTTCAACTCACCTTCCATTACATTTCTTAAAACCCGTGTCGGGTCAAAGTGTAGCAAATTTTGGAGGACGGAGGTAGTACCATATATGGAAATGACTCAACTATGAAGAAACTTTCCAAAATGAAAAAATGACTTAACAATAAAAAAAACGGAGGGAGTAGTTAAAATATAAAGTAAAAAGTAGTATGAGATCTAAAAGTGACGGTAAGAATGTACAAGAGACAAGTAGTAAATGACCTAAGAATATCAATATATAAATACCAATTGAAAATAACATAAGAAGTAATCCTTATTACTGGTTTCTAAATCTCTATCCATAATAAGGGAAAATAAATGTTGATATAGTGGTAAAGTGTTTGAGTTCAAATACTCGCAGTCTCAAGATAGATATCATATTTTCTTTTTTATTTATCCTATAAAATATATTCCTTTCGTCTCATTGAAGATGACCTATTTTCCTTTTTGGTTTGAAAACGTTTTATTTCTACCGAAATGAGGGAGTATTTTTATTCAAAAGTTCTATTTTATATTAAATATACTGTATAAAATTATACATCATTCATTTCCTATAAATAGAAATTTGAAAATAGCACGAGTTTAATTGTGAAAATTAATAAAATAAAAAGGATAAAGTAAGAAAAAAAAAGATAAAATTAATTATTAATAGATTATGAAGTCCATCTCCTAAAGCAAAAAAAATTTTATTTTGGGAAATAAATGGATTACTTAGTACACTTATAAAATCGACGTGTCAGAGATTTAGCCACTATACCACATTGAATGGTCATATCTATAAATGTAGGTTGATATTATGAACTCAATCAAAAGCAACACCCTCTCAATTGATCACCATGCAGCTGGCAAACTCACCCTGCAAATCACCGCCAATCATCGGCGCTGGTGTAGCCGGCCACCAACCTAAATTCTCCGGCGTCAGTCCATCAACCCTCAACCACCTCGTCAAAGACAAAAACCTCCACCAACTCTCACTACTCGACGGAGCTCGCGGCATCGCCGCATCGCTCAAAACAGACTCCAACGTCGGAATCACCGGCGACGAAGAAGACCTCGCCGCCAGAAAACAAGCCTTCGGCACAAACACCTATCCATCTCCTCCCACTAAGACCTTCCTCCATTTCATACTCAAAACTTTCAAAGATCGGGAAATCCTCTTCCTACTAGCCTTTGCGGTTTTCTCTCTAGCCTGGTACAAAGACGGCATCACATTCATTGTTGTCATCCTCTCCATCGCCTTCTCTGCTTTCAGTAACTTCAAACTGTGCAGACTTTTGGACAAGCCAAGCAGCAACATATCAGCAGAAGTTGTTAGAAACGGAAGAAGGCAAGATGTCTCAATCTACGAGGTCGTCGTCGGCGACATTGTATGCTTGAAGATCGGAGATCAAGTCCCTGCAGACGGCCTCTTCTTGGACGGGCACAGCCTGCGACTGGATGAATCAAGCATGACTGGGGAGACTGGCCTTGTGGATGCCAACCCTTTTCTCCTCTCCGGCACTACGGTGGCTGACGGCTATGGAAAGATGGTGGTTACGAGTGTCGGGATGAACACTATGTGGGGGGAGACGATGAGCAAGATGAACCAGGATACAGACCAGGAGACGCCGCTACAGATCCGCCTCAGCAAGATCACTATCACCATAGAAAAGCTCGGTACAGCTGTGGCTTTTCTGGTTCATGTCGTGTTGCTCATTCGATACATAGCTGGAGCTGATAATGGGGTGAGGGGGTTTGATGGCCCAAGGACTAAACCAGATGATGTGATCAACTTTGTCGGAGGAGTTATTGAAGAAACTGTGTCCACTGCTGTGGTTGCTACACTTGAAGGTTTGAATCTGAAACAGACTCTCACACTCACTCATGCCTATTTTATGAAGAAGATGATGGCTGATCAGGCTATGGTGAGGAACCTCTCCGCTTGCGAAACCTTGGGTTATGCTACTGTCATCTGTACACACAAGACAGGTACACTAACTATGAATAAAATGAAGGTGACAAAGTTTTGGTTAGGGAAGCACTCCTTTGAAGGTGGACTTAACATGGCAAGGTGTGTATTGGAGCTGCTCCGTGAGGGGGCCGGCCTCAACACGACGGGTGGTGTGTACACGTCCCGGGAAGGGCTCGAGTTCTCTGGTAGCCCGACAGAGAAGGCGATCCTGTCATGGGCTGTGGCGGATCTGGGGATGGATATGGAAGAAGTTAAGAGTGGTTGTGAGATCCTTGAAGTGGAGGCATTCAAATCGGAGATGAAGAGGAGTGGTGTTTTGATGAAGAGAGATCATGAATTTCATGTGCATTGGAAAGGAGCTGCGGAGGTGATCCTTGCTATGTGCTCACACTACTATGATTTGGATGGTAACAAAAATGATATGAGTGATGAAGAGAGATTGCAATTTAATCATATTATTCAAGGCATGTCTGCTTCTAGCCTTAGGTGCATTGCATTTGCACATAAACAGCTCTCTAATTCCGAGTGCGATGAGGTGAAGAAAATTCAAGAAGATAACATGGTTCTACTAGGCTTAGTTGGGCTAAAAGATCCATACCGGCCTGATGTGAAGCAGGAAGTGGAAGATTGCCAGAATGCAGGTGTGGATGTGAAGATGATCACCGGCGACAACGTGTTCACAGCCAAGGCTGTAGCCACAGAGTGTGGCATACTCCGTCCAGGCCAAGATCAAGACGGATGTGTAGTTGAAGGAGTTGAGTTCCGCAGCTACGCAGAAGAGGAGCGGATGAAGAGAGTCGAGGCCATCCGTGTGATGGCCAGATCCTCCCCAATGGACAAGCTCCTAATGGTGCAGTGCTTGAAAAAGAGAGATCTTGTTGTGGCAGTCACAGGACACGGCACACACGATGCACAGGCGCTGAAAGAGGCCGACATAGGCCTGTCGATGGGGATCCAAAGCACAGAGGTGGCGAAGAAGAGCTCTGATATAGTGATCATGGACAACAACTTCACATCTGTGGTGACAGTGTTCAAATGGGAGAGGTGTGTTTACAACAACATACAGAAGTTCATTCAGTTTAAACTGACAGCTGATATTGCAGCACTGACCATCGAAAGTGTGGTGGCGGTCTCGTCTGGGAAGATGCCTCTGGCGGTGGTGCAGCTGTTGTGGGTGAATCTGATCATGAATACCCTCGGCCTCGGGGGGCTGGCTCTTGCCACGGAGAAGCTGACAAGGGATCAGCTAATGGAGAGACGGCCCGTGGGGCGACATGAGCCGTTGATCAGTAAAGTGATGTGGAGGAATCTGATGGCTCAGGCTGTGTACCAGATTGTGGTGTTGTTGGTGCTGCAGTTTAGAGGAGAGGGTCTGCTTGGGGTTAGTGAGGGGGTGAAAAATACCATGATCTTTAATACGTTTGTGTTGTGCCAGGTGTTTAATGTATTCAATGCAAGGAAGCTTGAGAAGAGGAATGTGTTTGAAGGGTTGCATAAGAACAAGTTGTTTGTGGGGATTGTTGGAGTGACACTGGTTCTTCAAGCTTTGATGGTGGAGTTGTTGAATAAGTTTGCCGATACAGAGAGGCTGAGTTTAGAAGAGTGGGGGATTTGTGTGGGAATTGGGGCACTTTCATGGCCTATTGCTTGGCTTGTGAAGCTTATACCGTTTCCCGATGAAACGGTTGGAGGAACGACCGACCCCACTGCCCGCCCATAAAACTCTACTACATTTCATATGATAATACTATTGTAAGGTTTTAACTACGTACCTTTATTTCTTGTTATGCATCTAGGATATAGGGCGTATGTTATATGCCTGGTCGTACTGGTCGAACCGAGTCCGATATATAGGTTTTTCTATCAATAGGGTCTTTTAAGAACCTATTGAGAAATAAACCTTTTATTGTACTCTAATAAATATTCATGATTGGCTATAATTACGCTATTGCTTTTCTCAAAACCCTATCTCCTTTTCCTTTCTCACTACACACCTCTCCCTCGAATCCAACTTCCAAGTATTACTGGTCAGGCTTTTCTCTTATTTTTATATTCAAGGGAAAGATACGTCCCTTTTTAATATTGGTTAGCATATAGCTAGTAATATCGTGTTGGCTTGTCTTTGTAGAGCGAGACAACAAAGAAAAAGTATAGCAAATCATGGTCAACTATATATATCCGGGTTATTTCATTCTTGTCGGTTCCTAGTACTTCATGCATTATTGTTAGTACTTTGTAAGTACAACTCAGGAAATTGTAATGGTTATTGTGATAATAAGAAATACTATCGTAATAAAGTCATCAATATGATAAAACTTGACACTAATGTGGGTTCACGTCGTATAGAAAGTTGGCAAGCCCTAGTATAATATACACTTTCAATACCCTCATTTTGCCACGATATATATATTTTGGGTTAAAGAATGTTACTTCCTTCGTTCCACAATAAGAGTCACATTTTGTCAATTTCGGTCGGTTTCACAATAAGAGTCACATTTCACTTTTACTATAAATGGTAAGTAGGTCTCACATTCCACTAACCTACTTCACTCACATTCTATTATAAACCAATATAAAAAAAGTGGATCTCATATTCTAGTGACTTTTCCGACCTACTATTCTTCACATTTCTTAAAATTCGTGCTCACACCATATGTGAGTCATATTATGGGATGACGGAGTGAGTATTTCATTGTATATGAAAAAATACTATTGTTTGACTGTCGACCGAAATTAAAATTAATTTTTCTCTTAGTCGCTCATTTCTTTTCTTCTACACAACTTAAGCATATTTTTGAGGTCTGATTCGGAACCGGAACTACACTTAAGAATCGATCTGGTACTATTAAGTTTATACTGAAGAGAGAGTTGGATTCTTTTTTTACTGCTTGCATGTGGGTTAATGGTGGTGAAATAAGAGAATTGGTGAATATTCGCCACTCCTATTTGTTAGCTAAAAAGGTCTTGCTACATGGAAAGAAAGCATGGTACAAAGAATAGAAGAATTACCTGGTGTGATGGATGATTCCTTTGGGAAGAAGGCTCAATTTCACTAGCCGATCCAGAACTCTCTCTCTCTCTCACTCGTTATTTTGTAGATAACCACCTACGGAGTGGACTCTCTCAATTTTGGGGTATTTTATGGTCCCAAATTTTAGAGGCTGGGATTTTTGGAGGCTGTTGATGGTCCCATATTTGGAGGCAGGTCCCAAATTTGGAGGCAGGTCCCAACTTCCCCCCCTCTATGATCTCCGTCTCCGATCATCTTTTTCGGGCATTCTAACGCTTGTTTTGTGAGTGTGAACGACAAAATCGGCCCAAGAGCTCCTCACTCGTTTCCATGTACTAATTTCTTATGCAATAAATGAATTATTTATCAAAATAAATAGTGATTAACCTAAATTATTCATATCATCTCATCATTCATAAGTACTTACTTGTTTTCGAAAATTCACTCTTTCGGTTTCAAATTTCAAGAAATTCCCTGGAACTATGAAAGCTAGTGCAAATCTACTTTCGATCAAAGACTAGGTATTATTGTAGTAGTCATTGTAAAATATTGCAAAGTAGTACTAGTAAGAGTCACAATTTTTTTTTTTCATCTCATAATAAGAGTCACACTTCATTTTTTCATTTCTATTATAAATGGTAAGTAGGTCACATATTCCACAAACTCTCTTCACTCACATTTTATTATGAAACCAATATAAAAAAAATTGAATCTAATATATTATTCAACTAACTTTTTCAATCCACTATTCTTTACATTTCTTAAAATCCGTGTCCACAATAAGAGTAACTCCTATTGTGAGACGAAGGAAATAGGGGTGCAATCAATTGCTAACTTTCTTAAGTTGCTAACTTGCTAACTCATCAATGCAGTGTATTAAAAATGTCAACACGATGATATTAAAATGTCAATACATAATTTTGTTGAACTTCAATATAATGTGTTGATATTATGAGTTGACATTTTGATGTCACCATATTGACATTTTTAATACACTGTATTGATGAGTTAGCAGAGTTAACAACTTAAATAGTTAGCAATATAACGCACCCCAGGAAGTATAATATAGATATACATAATTAATGTACATAAATAAAAAAACTAAAAACTATAATAAAATTTAATGAAATTAATATCAAATTTAGGACTCCCTATTTTATTCATTTGATAATCAATAATCATATCAGATAAATATTAGGACTCCCTATTTCCCGCTTAACTTTGGCACATTTCATGTCAGGTTATCCACTTGACTTAATTTGATTTCTTTTTATTTTGTCAATTACTTCATACTTATTATGTTAAATAGGTCACACACATCATAACACGATAATCTTATTCAACTAAGTAATTGCACTCTAAAAGAAATAAGTCAAGTCGGGTGGAATGCAGTGAGTACAATTTTAAAAATGTCATGTTAGCGCAATTATATCATAGATGATAACTTAATAGATTTAATCGCTCTACCATATAGTTGGGAATATTAGTATAAATAGTGGGTCAAGGCGATAGAATTTTTTCTTGGAGTTTGATTAAGTAAATGGGCTTAGTGGATTAATATTGAGCCCGTTATAATTATTTTTATCGGACAAAGAAACGACCAATTAATTTTGAGATATGTAAATATTTAAATAGTGAATCATGTCAAGCATAAGCTATTAATTATGCAATGATAAAATAATAAATCAATAAATTTGCCTTATATAAAATGTTAAGTTATGAATCAAAAAGATATGAAACAACAATAAAACGTAACTTAGTTGATAAGATATTTTTCTTAATCTAATAATCAATAGATTAGAGGGTTCTAGTCAACACCAGAATACTTTTTGAAAAACTTCGTACCGACAACTGTTTCCTCATTTTCAAGTAATTTCTTATGTGATAAATGAATTATTTATTAAAATAAATTATAATTTACCTAAATTAGTTTGATCAACTCATCTATCATTCATAAGGATTATTACTAAAAAAGTTATGTAGTGCGCGGTCTAATGTTAGTTTAACGAATAGTAGGCTAAAATATTTAAACAAAAACAACTAAATATTTTTGAAAATTCTATCTTGATTCTTTAACTATTTCTGTTTCAAGTTTCAAGATTTGAGAAACTCCCTGGAACTATTAAAGCCGTTGCAAAGCTACTTTCGATCAAAGACTAATTAGCGTTAACATTCTAAGTCATTAAAATATTGCAAAGCTACACTTAAAGTTTTACAATGAATTATTGCTATGGATGGGCAAAACACATTCTTTGGTCCTTATACTTTAGTCAAAATGTCAATTAGATTTTTGTACAATTTTTTCATTTTAATAGGTCCTTATACTTTTCACAATATTTTTATCAGGTCCTCGTATGATTTTTCGTTTTAGTAGGTCCTTATACTTTTATCATAACTTTCATTAGGTCTTTGTACAATCTTTTATTTTAGGGACTTTTTTACATTTATCTTGGATAATAATCTAAATTTAATTAAACTTAATGAACTTTTTAATATTCCATTATTTAACATAGCATAGTCTATAAAGATGATATCATCTTGTTATCCAATAATCTCAATAATTTGTAGACAATAATAAAAAGATTAACCGTGATGATTGATGATTAAATCGAAGTTTTTTTTTTAGAATAACTACCGAATTTTCAATTGATTATTTATATTTATATTGAAAGATACGTTTCCCTGAATATTTATAATCATAAGATAAGTTAAATAATAAAATTAAAAGGTTTATTAAATTTAAGTAATTAAATATAAATTATTATCTAAAATAAAAGTAAAAAAATATCTTAAAATAAAAAATTGTATAAGGACCTAATAAAATTTATAATCAAAGTATAAGGACCTATTAAAATGAAAAAAATGTACGAGGATGTGATGAAATTTATGAGAAAGTTATAAAGATCTATTAAAACGAAAAAATTGTACGAGGACCTAACGAACATTTTGATTAAAGTATAAGGACCTAAGAATGTGTTATGCCTCAGGATGTGATTCCCACAATCACTTGTACATACATTACAATTTACATCCTATATCAATTGAAAAACTAATAGACAGATTCTCATGTTTAATTAAGTTATTAAAATTTTCCATTTGTGTCGATCTTCACTTAACCCTCAAGTTTGCGTGTGCATGATTGAAGCTTTGCTTCTGCGCCAAGTTCTTTCATAATATCCAAACGGCAACATAATCAAGCTCTGTGCACACCGAAAATAACGACTACGAGTTTCTAATAAATGAAAAAAAAAGATTATATGTACTAAAAAAGACATTTCAAAAAATAAAATCAAGAGATATAATTAATTAGTTTTAATAACATATACAACCTATGTGCACACCGAAAATAACGACTACGAGTTAATAAAAAATACATACATTATGTGTACTAAAAAACAAAACATGACAAAAAATAAAATCAAAGAGATATAATTAATTAGTTTTAACAACATATACAAATACACAATTAAAAAAGTACAAAATTCAATATGGAGTGGATGAGAAGGTATCAACAATTAAGAAAATGAATGCAATAACACGGCAGAATCTCAATGCAATTTCTCAAAAGAGGCATCTTGATTATGATAATTATAAAATAATTATCAGTTAATAGCTTTGAAATTACATCCACTATATATTTAATACTTATTCAGTTCCCTTTTTCCCATTTTCTTTCTATTTTCTCCTTCTTCTGCCTTATCTTCTTATTTATTTCTAATTTATTGTAGGGTAGTGTATGGAAAATATCAACACATATCAAAGCAGATTCCATAATCACAAGAAAGGAATAAATCAAAAGTGCTCGTTGTTAAGACATCACTTTAATTGAAGTTTCCAAATTCTAATTTGAAATTTACACATATTTTTCATATATTCGGGCTGTATTTTCTTTTAATATTCCCTTTTTCATTTAGTATTTCTCCCCCGATTTATTCTCTATTTCAACTTTTAAGTTTGCAAGGGTTCCACGAAATAGATGCACCATTTCTTTTAATAGACCCATGTTTCCGCTCCGTTACATGACGCCGTCGTGCTCGGCGTCGTCGTCGCGGTCGTCTTCCTCCGGTAGAAACTCGAAGAAGTGGATAGATATTCCTGAAGGATCTTCTGAATCGGAGCAAAAGCGAGGGACGAGCGCACAGCAAGGAGAGGTTTTAGTTGGTGATTCCGTTCTCGGCGGCGAAGGAGAAGAAGACGCCGCCGCCGCCGCCTTCTTTGTTCTAGAATAAATTTGTTTTATACTCCCTCCGTCCCGGAGTATTAGACTCACTTCTTTTGGGCACATGATTTAAGGAAGTGATATTTAAATAGTTAAAGTGGAGAGAATAAAGTATGAGAGAGAGAAAAAGTAGGGGAGAGAAGAGAGAAAAAAGTAGGTGGAGAATAAAATAAGATAGATGCTTTTTGCTAAAAAAGAAAATGAGTCTAATATGTTGGGACATCCCAAAAAGGAAAGTTGCTCTAATACCTTGGGACGGAGGGAGTATTTGATTTTAAATGAATAAGTATTTACTAAAATAATTAGGGAGTAAAACATAATTAAAAATCTAGAATCTAATTTGGTCAAAATTGAGATTAAATTCGTTGACTGTTAGTTTTTTAACGGAATTGTTAACAGATGACCAATTGTGATCCGATTTGAAATGTGCAGGACCAAAAGATCAAAAAGATAAAGTTTAGGACCAAAATCATAAAATGGTCATATATTGAGGACCAATATTGGCTTTTACTCTTAAAACTAATATATACAAGTATGACCCACATTTCATAAACTTTTTTCCATCCATTTTTCTTAATATTTCTTAAAATTTGTGACGCCGAGAAATAAGACTCCTAAGGACGAACGGATCTATTAAACTACTTTCGGCCCACAAAATTTGTCTGCACAAAATGTACAGAAAACTATGAATGAAATATTTAAACTATATTCGTTTTGTGACCAAAATTATTCGTACATTTAATAAATACTCTTCTATTTCCTACTTATGTGATCACACGCCTTTACGCAATAATCTTATTTACATAGATAATTGTGCTCGAAAGAATTAGCTAATACGAGTACTAGTATTGTTTTATGAGTTTAGTTTTGTGAATGTGATTATTAATGGAAATTACTAGCGAGCCCGTTATTATTTTAATCGTATAAAGAAAAGAAGGATCAATTAAATTTGAGATATGTAAATATTTTAATAATAAAAGAATAAATTTGCGCTGAATAGACTGTTAATTAATAAATCAATAAATTTGTGCTGAATAAATTGTTAAATTATGAAAAAAATAGTACGATGTATTATACAATCAACTTAATTGATAAATTTCCTTATCCAATAGAATGGAGGATTCGAATCAACATCCGGATAAATGTACAACCATTATTAATTTATTTTTATTTTTTTAAACCGTAAAGGTCAATTTTAGTCCATAACAAATGAAATACTTATCAGAGTGGTCCTTTTTTTACGGTTCTGTCAAAAAACTAACGATCATGTCACTGTGCAATAAGCGTTGACCGTTAGTTTTTTAACGGAACCTTAAAAAAAAGGACTACTTCGTCGATATTTTCATTTGTTATGGACATGTTTTTCTAAAAGTGAATATTTTGGTCCAAATTCGTAATTTGGTCTTATGTTTAGGACCAAAATTGACTTTTACTCTTAAAAAAATCGCCCCTTGAGCTCCTCCCTCGTTTCCAAGTAATTTCTTATGCGATAAATGAATTATTTGTCAAAACTATTTTTTATCTCATCATTCATAATAAATGCATAGATTCCTATATACCGTCGTAACTGCCCAATTCCCTTGTCACAGCAGCCGACGGGTTGATGTTGGCATCGATCCATGTCATGTGTAAGTGTCGCCAATATGTTTCGAGATCTTGTTCTCCTTGTGTGATGTTCATTTCTTCCACTAGTCCGTTTACATTTATTAATTGTTTTACTTTTGTTACAAATGATTGGTTATAGTACTTTAATGTATGATTAAATATAATACTAATTTATTATTTAAGTCTCATTTTTTTTGTACACAATAAAATAAAATATGTATGGTTAGTTATAAATATTACTACTATTATCTATAGTTTCTCAAGCGTACCCTTAAATTTGGAAGTATATGCATTTTATGTTAATATATTAAAAACTCTTTCTAAACTAAAATAATTGCCTATTAATATATCTAATTAAGACTCTTCATTTTAAATAATGAAAAGTTTACAAGTAATTTTTATTGCACTCCCAATTTAAATTTTCTAGATCTGTTACTGACCAAAATAGACGACATGTCAAAGAGCATCATACCCTAGTTACATTATCATATGAAATGTAGTAGAGTTTCATGGGTGGGCAATGGGGTCGGGAAGCGGTATTATAAGCTTCACAAGGCAAGCAATAGGCCAAGAAAGTGCTCCAATCCCAGCACAAACTCCCCACTCTCCCAAACTCAGCCTTTCAGTATCAGCAAACTTGTTCAACAACTCCACCATCACCACTTGAAGAAGCACAGTCACTCCCACAATCCCCACAAACACCTTGTTCTTATGCAGTCCCTCAAACACATTCTTCCTCTCAAGCTTCCTCGCATTGAACGCATTAAACACCTGGCACAGCACAAAAGTGTTAAATATCATGGTATGTTTCACCCCCTCACTCACCCCAAGCACACCCTCCCCCTTAAACTGCAGCACCAGCAGCACCACAATCTGGTACGCCGCCTGCGCCATCAGATTCCGCCACATCACATTGCTGATCAACGGCTCATGCCTCCCCACGGGCCGTCTCTCCATTAGCTGATCCCACGGTGGCTTCTCCGTGGCAAGAGCCAGCGCCCCGAGCGTGATCATCATCAGATTCACCCACAACAGCTGCACTGCCGTCAGTGGCACCCACCCACACAAGACCGCCGCTATGGTGTCGATGGTCATCGCCGCAATATTTGCGGTCAGCTGAAACTGAATGAACTTTTGTGTGTCGATGTAGACACATCTACCCCATTTCAAGACTTTAACCACAGTCGAAAAATTATCATCCAAGATCACTAAATCAGCGCTCCCTTTCGCCACCTCTGTGCCTTGGATTCCCATCGCTAGGCCTATGTCGGCCTCCTTCAATGCCGGTGCATCGTTCATGCTGTGTCCTGTGACTGCCACCACATGGCGGAGCCTTTTCAAGCACTGCACCATGAGGAGCTTGTCCAATGGGGAGGATCTTGCCATCACGCGGATGCCCTCGACCCTCTCCATCCGCTCCTCATCCGTGTACGAACGGAACTCAGCTCCTTCAACTACACATCCGTCTTGGTCTTGGCCCGGACGGAGTATCCCACACTCTGTGGCTATGGCCTTGGCCGTGAACACGTTGTCACCGGTGATCATCTTCACATCAACACCCGCATACTGGCAATCTTCAACAGCCTTCTTCACACCGGGCCGGCATGGATCTTTTATCCCTACTAAGCCTAGTAGAACCATACCATCTTCTTGAATATTCTTCTCTGTTTCAAGATTCACCTCATCACTCTGTTTATGTGCAAATGCAATGCATCTAAGGCTAGAAGCAGCCATGCCTTGAATGATGTGATTGAAATTCATCCTCTCTTCATCATTCAAATCTTTTTTGTTACCCTCCAAATCATAGTAATGTGAGCACATTGCAAGAATCATCTCAGCTGCTCCTTTCCAATGCACATGAAATTCATGATCTCTCTTCACCAAAACACCACTCCTCTTCTTCTCCGAATTGAATGCCTCCACATGAAGAATCTCACAACCCCTCTTCACTTCCTCCATTTCCATCCCTAGCTCCGTAACAGCCCAAGACAGGATCGCCTTCTCAGTCGGGCTACCAGAGAACTCAAGCGTTTCTCCCGACCTGTACACACCACCCGTCGTGTTGAGGCTGACGCCCTCACGGAGCAGCTCAACAACACAGCTCCCCAGACTAAGACTACCTTCAAATGAGTCGTTCCCTAACCAATACTTTGTCACCTTCATCTTGTTCATAGTTAGAGTAACTGTCTTATCTGTGCAGATGGTGGTAGCAGAAGCCATGGTCTCGCAAGCGGAGAGCTTCCTCACCATAGCCCCATCAGCCATCATCCTTTCCATACAATAGGCAAGAGTGAGAGTAACAGCAAGAGGCAAACCCTCAAGTATAGCAACCACAGCAGTGGTCACAACTGCTGAAATAATATCTGCAACAAAGTTGATCACATAATCCGGTTTAGTCCTTGTACCATTAAACTCCCTCTCCCCATTCTCATCTTTGGTATTCCCGGTGAAGTATCGAATCAGAAACACGACATGAACCAGAAAAGCCACAGCTGAACCGAGCTTTTCTATGGAGGTAGTGATCTTATTGAGGTGGATCTGCAGCGGCGCCTCCTGGTTGGCATCCTGGTATATCGAGCTCATCATCTCCCCCCACAGAGTGTCCATCCCAACACTCGTCACCACCATTTTCCCATATCCATCAGCCACCTTCGAACCGGAAAATAGGAAAGGATTGCCACGAATATCGACATCCACGATGTCGCTCTCACCGGTCATACTAGACTCATCCACCTGCAGAGAGTGGCCTTCGATAAAAAGGCCGTCTGCAGGGACTTGATCTCCGATGTTTAAGCATACGACGTCGCCCACAACGACGTCGTATATCGAGATCTTTTGTCTTCTTCTGCTTCTAACGACTTCTACTGATATATTGCTGCTTAGTTTAATGGGGAGCTCGTTGAGTCTGCTCTGTGTGAAGTTTCTGAAAGCAGAGAGGGCGATGACGAGGAAGACGGCGATGAGTCTGATGCCGCTTTCGTACTCTTTGATGCCGAAGGCTAGAGAGGGAACGGCGGATGCCACTAGGAATAGGATCTTCCGATCCTTGAAAGCTTTGAGTATGAAATGGAAGAAGGTCTTTGTGGGAGGAGAGGGATAGGTGTTTGTGCCGAAGGCTTGGTGACGGGCGGCGAGGTCTTCTTCGTCGCCGGTGATTCCGACTTCGGGGTCTGTTTCGAGGGATGCGGCGATGCCGCGAGCTCCGTTGAGTTGTGAGAGTTGGTGGAGGTTTTTGTCTTTGACGAGGTGGTTGAGGATTTGTTGATTGAGGCCGGAGAATTTAGGTTGGTGGCCGGCTACAGCAGCGCCGGTGATTGACGGTGATTTGCAGGGTGAGTTTGCCTTCATAATGAATTAAGTGGTGGTTGCTTGCTGGCTTTCATATTATGACAAAATTTAGTGAAAAAAAATGGAGAACTTCGTATGTATCTTGTATAGTACTACCTCCGTCCCTGAAAATTTGATACAGTTTACTATTTCGATCCGTCCCTGAAAATCTGATACACTTTACTTTTACCATTTTTGGTAGTGGACCCATATTCCAATAACTCATTCCTACTCACATTTTATTACTCCACTTCGTCCCAGAGAAGTTGGCACACTTTCCTTTTTTAGTTTGTCCCATAAAAGATGTCACATTTCCCTTTTTGGAAAATTTTTTCTCTCACATGAATATAAAAATTATATTTTCTCTCTCCATTTAACAGACAAAACAAAACCTCCTAAAATCCCGTGCCATTTTCAAAGTATGCCAACTTCTCTGGGACGGAGGGAATATAAAACTAATACTTTAAAAGTAGGACCCACATTCCACCAACTTTTTCAACTCACTTTCTATTACATTTCTTAAAATCCGTGTCGGATCAAAGTGTAGCAAATTTTGAGGGACGGAGGTTGTATTAAAAAAAAAAGAGACGACACGTCACTAAGTTCTCGGCGGAGGGAGGTGGGGTCAGCCGACCCCATCGCCGTCCGCAGTCCAGATTCCGTGTCTGCGGTGACTGTGAAAATGAGAGATGAAATTTTTTGGCTTAGTACTATTATTAATTACTGGACTATTGAATAATTAGACTATGCCTAATAATTTACTCCATATTTTCCGTTAAAAAATGGGGTAAAATAAGTCACAAAGGGTAAAAAAAACTCTAACTATCATTATTTATAATAAAAAAAATTGGATTAAATAAATTACTGAATACCTTATGTAATGAAATGCTACGCGAAACACTAAAAAGGCTATCGATTTGATTTGATTTTGAAAAACCAAACATAACGATGAACCAAATTATTTTTTACACATTTTTATTATTATTTTGAAATTTGGTAATTTAGATTAAAATAATTAACATCTATCTAAAGAATATCATTTTACATAATTGTGTAGGTGATGAATTTATTGTTTTCTTAATTTATTTATATCCATATTTTATTATAGGGAAGTGATCAATTGCTAACTCATCATTTAATTGTTAACTACAACTAATGTAAGGTCATAGGATTTTAGAAAACGTGTGGTCTACAATTTGCCACGTGTAATTTTCATTTTTATTAATAAAATAAAAAAAGATTAAAAAAAACGTCAAATTAGGGTTTTAGATGAAAATGTCAATATAGTGTTTCGAGAAATATCAACACAATGCTTTGAGAATGTCAACACGATGCTTTAAGAATGTTAACTCATTGCTTATATTGACATTCTACATGTATTATATTGACATATTTTATATAGTATGTTGATATTTCTGCTTTACGAAAAAATTGAAAAATTTTTGAATTTTTTTTCAAATTTTGACGTCGGAACATATGCATATATGATATCGTTGGAATCCTTATAAAATTATCTTTAATTTGATATATGTTATATGAATTTGAAGTTTTGGGATTTCTTTTAAAAGTTAGTTATAACTAAATATGTAGTTAATTGACATTAATACCCCTATTGATATTTTATGGAATTAATCGTATGGCTTCATTGACGTTTTTGTTGATCGTATTGATATTTCTTGGTTGATGATCTAGGCCCTTAATTTGAATATCTAATGGCTATTATTTAGTTGTAGTTAGCAATTAGGTATTGCGTTAGCAATATAACACTCCCCTTTTATTATATTTGTATGTGGGGGTGTGATCAATTGCTAACTTTCTTAAGTTGCTAACTTGCTAACTCATCAACGCAGTGTATTAAAAATGTCAACACGATGACATTAAAATGTCAACACATAATTTTGTTAAACTTCAATATAATGTGTTGATATTATGTGTTTGACATTTTAATGTCACCATATTGACATTTTTAAAACACAACATTAATGAGTTAGCAGAGTTAGCAATTTAAATAGTTAGTAATTAACACACCCCTTGCACGTGTGTGTTTATAGATGATAATTACGAATGCTCATCATCCGTAGTGACATTGTAGGAGTATTTGATAAGTACCATAATTTAATTACTTGATAAGTACCATAATATAATTACTTTTCATCATATATTCATATTCATTTATTACATTGATTTCCTCGTCCAAATTTGAATTTTTGTCGCCTAGCAAGATTACAAAGGGGCAAAAAAGACGTTTATAAAAATTAAATTTCACTCCATAGTAGTACTCATTTTGCTATTACTATAATCATTAGCCTCATTTTTTCGTCATATGCGTTGGAATAGCTTGGATGTTTGTCTTGAAAAGTATCTTCTTATTTGCCCGTAGGAATGTATTTTTTTTTCAATTTTTTAACTTATTGTATCCGCTCAAGTAGCATCCCAAACACTTGTTTCTTCAATTTCTCGATTACAATTGGAAGGCCTAAATACAAATTTCCCTCTTTTCTCAAAATTAAAAAAAAAAAAAAAAAAAAGCCTCATTTTTTTCATTGTGTGTAATCAGCAAAAATTTGTTTCACATTGAAAACATTATAATTTATAACGAATTCAAATAAGAATTATCAAAACTCTTTATAATGCTCTGTTTTCATTTTTAGGTTTCAATTCAATGTGGAGATCTGTATGAAACTTTGTCCTAGTCCAAAAGATAAGATGTTCAAGTGGCAAAATAACACATAATTTTCCATGCGCGTCTCAATTCAATAGCTGGAGACGAGCTTCTAAATTTTAATGATAAAATTGTTATAGTAGAACAGTAGATCTATGTAGCCGCATTATGACTAGTAGTAAATAAATTGATTATAATTTGCGGTTCTAACTTTAGCTAATTTCAATATTTTGTCCTTACAGTGACAAAATGCGAGTTTGTATATTTTTTTTCAACTATAAAACAGTACTTGTAATTAATGAAAATTTTTAATTAAAATTTTAAAAACGAGGCAAGATGGGATTAAAAAATGAGTCTAACGGAATATTAAAAAAAACGAGGGGATGATTTATAATTTATATTTATATTTATATTTATATTTATAGGGGCATGTTAGGGTGCCACCACCCCTTAAAATAACACCATACCACAATTCCTAGCCAATCATTTGTACACGTGGACGAATAATAAGCTGATCACGTGGCAAAAAAAAAAAAAAAAAAAAAACCCCCAAAAAAGACTGGCAAACAATACTGCTGGCCTTTAAGGTACAATTTTTTTTAAACAAGACAATATCCAACACGTTAGACAACAATCTATAAATTGCTGTCTAACGTGTTGGATATTGCTGTGTAACGTTTATAATATTGCTGTATAAGCGTTGTCACGTTGTCATTTTAAGAGGAGTTGTCATTTTAACACAAACCTATATTTATATTTATATTTATATTTATTAATCTAAATATACTTTTTGAATGTGTGAAAGTTAAAAGTGGATAAATTGGAAGGAAGAAACCGGATAAGTATAATAATGTCGAAATTATAAAAGAATCTCAATTACCTAAATTACGGTCTTTTGATTTTTGAGATTATATGATGTAGTAGTAAATTTTAACTGTTAAATAAGAGTAGTAGTATTTCGTAGGAGTAGTTTGAAGCCCAAATTTCTGTTTCAATGTTATTTAAAAGCAAATAACCTTACATTAGACCAACATACCTTTGGTCCACAAAATTTTGTCAGCACAAAATCTAGGAATATTCTCTATGAATATTAAACTATTAATTTGTTAATCAAAATTTTCGTAATTCCGATAAATATTAGTACTCCTATTTCCTGCTTAACTTGGCCCATTCAATTTCAGGTTATCCACTTGACATAATTTGGTGTTAGCGCAGGTATATAGCACTCGACATAGATGATATTGATAACTTAATAGATTTAATCGCTCTACCATATGATATAATAGTATAAATGATGGGTCAAGGCTATAGAAGTTTTTTTAAGAGTTTAATTAAGTAAATGGGCTTAGTGGATAAATATTGAGCCCGTTATTGGTATTATTTTGTGTGGATAAATATTGAGCCCGTTATTATTATTTTTATTGGACAAAGAAAGGACTAATTAATTTTGAGATATGTAAATATTTAAATAGTGAATCGTGTCAAGCATAAGCTAGTAATTAAGCAATGATAAAATAATAAATCAATAAATTTTCCCTACATAAAATGTTAAGTTATGAACCAAAAAGATATGAAAGATGAAACGTAACTTAGTTGATAAGATATCTTTCTTAATCTAATAGATTAGAGGGTTCGAGTCAATATCAGAATACTTTTTGAAAAACTTCGTGCCGACGGCTGTAATTTCTTATGTGATAAATGAATTATTTATCAAAATAAATTATAATTAACCTAAATTAGTTTGATCAACTCATCTATCATTCATAAGGATTATTACTAAAAAAGTTATGTAGTGCGCGTCTAATGTTAGTTCAACGAATAGTAGGCTAACATATTTAAACAAAAACAACTAAATATTTTTGAAAATTCCATCTTGATTCTTTAACTATTTCTGTTTCAAGTTTCAAGATTTAAGAAACTCCCTGGAATTATTAAAGATGGTGCAAAGCTACTTTCGATCAAAGACTAATTAACGTTATCATTCTAAGTCATTAAAATATTGCAAAGCTACACTTAAAGTTTAACAATGAATTATTTTTATGGATGTGATTCCCACAATCACTTGTACATACATTACAATTTACATCCTATATCAATAGAAAAACTAGTAATAGACAGATTCTCATGTTTAATTAAGTTATTAAAATTTTTCTATTTGTTTTGATCCTCACTTAACCCTCAAGTTTGCGGATGCGTGATTGAAGCTTTGCTTCTGCGCCAAGTTCTTTCACAATATCCGAACGGCAACATAATCAAGCTCTGTGCATACCGAAAATAACGACTACGAGCTTCTAATAAATAAATAACAAAAAGGATTATATGTACTAAAAAAACAAAACATGAGAAAAAATAAAATCAAGAGATATAATTAATTAGTTTTAACAACATATACAAATACACAACAAAAAAAGTACAAAATTCATTATGGAGTGGATGAGAAGGTATCAAGTTATCAACAATTGAAGAAATGAATGCAATAACACGGCAGAAATCTGAATCTCTATGCAATTTCTCCAAAGAGGCATCTTGCTTATAATAAATAATTATCCGTTAATAGCTTTTAAATTACATCCATTATATATTTAATACTCATTCAATTCCTTTTCCCCATTTTCTTCTCTTTTCTCCTTTTTCTGCCTTATCTTCTTATTTATTTCTAATTTATTGTAGGGTAGTATATGGAAAATATCAACACATTAGATTCCAATTATCACCAGAAAGGAATAAATCAAAAGTGCCCGTTGTTAAGACCTCACTTCAATTGAAGTTTCCAAATTCAAATTTGAAATTTACACATATTTTTCATATATTCGGGCTGTATTTTCTTTTAATATCCTTTTTTCATTTAGTATTTCCCCCCAATTTATTCTCTACTTCCACTTTTAGTTTGCAAGGGTTCCACGAAATAGATGCACCATTTCTTGACAATTGAGTGAAGTAGATTTAGGTAGTGTGTTCCAATCGGAATTACATAAAATTGCATCATATAATCAACATAGATATATCAAAGGAATCATACATAAATCATAAATGTAATAAGACACAATCGTATACACACAATGCAACACCAATTAATCCACTGAACACACATACACTTACCCATAGTATAAATAAATTAATTAAAGTAATATTCAGTTAAAAAATAATATCAAATTTAACTTAGTTTTTGTATTTAATACTCTCGTATAATTTTATCAAACAAATAATTGAAAATGAAATTCTCATGTCGATCATAGGACTCGCGAATAGCGTCGGCAAAATGAGAACAATGCTACTACATGTTGCTGCCGCAAACCAAATCAAACAACCTTTTACAGTACTAACTAATTGATTCACATTTACAATTGAATTGATAAATCATCTCCACTTGTTCTCATACAGCTCATCTAAAAAATATTAGTAGTAGTAACTTGTTTTTATAATTTAGTGCAAATAAATTTGAATTCACTAATACCAATGATATTTATAAAATAAGACAACTTGGTTCAAAAAATATTTATATAAATACACAATGAAGTAATCATATGTGATAAATACGATGATATAGATTTATAATTATAGTAAATTTACGTTATTTATAAACTCATCATGGTACTAAAATTGTAATAAATTTATTATATTCGCAGAGTATTTTCATTTTACGTAAAAATGTGTAGCTAGTATATGTATATGCAAATATTTTTGTTACTATATTTAATAATTTTATATGTATTTGATATATCAAATTTATATTTTCTTTGTGTTTTTAATGTGTTGTATTATCAGTATGGATCGTGTATCTGAAATACACGTTAAACTTAATAACCAAGAAATCGTATCCTTCAATCCTTAATCACATATAAATATTCGGGATTCGTTGACCAAAATAAAGAAAGGCGCGTTGACGAAATTACGCGGTCGCTATCAACATCTTCTTATACTCCTATATATATTCTATCAAAAACATATTTACACCTCCCAACTCATTCACAAACCTTAAACAAATTCCAATTCCCATTTCATAAAAAACAAAAAACTAATATGTCAGCAATCATCACAGAGCTCCTGCTTCATCACCATGAACCCATGCATTTTCATGCCTCAATAAACCCAAACAAAAAAAAATGGCACAAATTTAATAGTTATGAAGCCCAAATTTCATAGACTTATAATCCCAATGTCTATATAAAAATACCAATAAAATAATATTCTCTCCATTCCATGTTAATAGAGTTATTTTTCGATTTTAGAAAGTTCCAAGTTAATTGAATCATTTCTACTTTTGACAAAAAATAATTCGGCCTTTTACTTTATTCTCTGTTACTTTTTTCATCATCCACTTAACACACTATTCTTAAACTCCATGCCGAAAATAAATGTCTCTATTAAGAAAGAACGAAAAAAATATATAATAATAGAAAATAACATAATAATCCTTATTAGGATTAGGATAAAATGATGTCTCTAAATCACTATCTATAATATAATAATAAAAAAAGCTATGTGTTGGTCTGATGCTAAATCGGTCAAATTAACCTGATGCTAAAGGTATAAGTTAAAATATTCTCTCTTCTAAGATATATGTCGCACTTACCGTAAAATAATTAAAGTGTTATGTAATTTTCTTAATTTAAATGTATGGATTCAATTGACTGTTAAGGATGATAGATTTGAAGACCAGTATGTCATATATTGAGTAGGTATGTCATATATTGAGTAGGTGAAAGCCACTTTGGAGTATGAAGTACTCCAAACATATGTCATATATATTGTTAACTTAATATAATGGTTACAATTTATTAGACTGCATGTCATTTAATGGAATGGTTGTAATTTACTAGTATTTTTTAATTATGTCTCATTTTAAGTTGAATATTCGCAATCAAATTTTATGTAGTACTCCTATTATTTAATAATTTAAGTAGAAAAAGAATAAACTCATTTTAAGTTGAGTATTCGCAATCAAATTTTACGTAGTACTCCTATTATTTAATAATTTTAAGTAAAAAAATAATAAAATAAAAATGAAAAAAAGTAAAGAGAGTGATATTTCTGTTTTAAAAAATATTCATTTAGAGTGATAGTGACTATATCCAAATGAAAAACGTGGGACATGAAAATTACGATTAATTCTGGTGGCAAATGGCAATTAAATTTTAAAGTTTAATCAAATTTTAATTTTATTCCATAAAATTTAATAATAGTACAAATAAGACAATACAATTCTTTTTTAAATATCATTTTAAATATAATTTATAGGGATCGATTAAAATGTAACTAAATTTTATAATTTAAATGACTATAATAAATATATTCAGATAGCAACCAACCAATCGGCGACTAAATTTGACGTAAAATGGACGGGCAAGCCGACCAACCTAACGGTTAACCTTATGACCTTTTCGGATTTGTGGGGTCGTCTCCACTTTCCAATAAAGTCTTGAATGGGGTCTGTTTGTCAAACTAAACTTAAAAGCGTAAAATATGTGTAGACAGAGTGCCGGCTGGACGTGGACTATATTGGTGTCTACCAAAAGGTAGGAGTATTTACTTTTTCTCTAAAACTCTAATAAAAGTTTCATTACGTTATAAATTTAAATTTCATAAATAAGAAAATACTATAAATTTTGATGTTAATCTATCCGTTCACTATTAAAAGATAATATTTAATCGGGCGTAGACTTTAAGAAATTAGAAAATACTACTCCCTTCGTCGCCGAATACTTGATACAGTTTGTCATTTCGGTCTATCCCCGAATACTTGACACGGTTCACTTTTTCCATTTTTGGTAGTGGACCTCATATTCCACTAACTCATTCATACTCTCATTTATTATAAAACTAATACTTGAAAAGTAGGACCCACATCCCACCAACTTTTTCAACACACTTTCCATTACATTTCTTAAAATCCGTGTCGGTCAAACCGTGTCAAGTATTCGGGGACGGAGGGAGTACTTCATTCGTCCCCGATTAAGAGTCACACTTTGATTGAGCACGAGTTTTAAGAAATGTAAAAAAAAGTTAATTGAAAAAATTAGTGGAATGTGAGACCAATTTTTTTATATTGGTTTAACGATAAAATGTGAGTAAATTGAGTTAGTGGAATGTGGGACATATTACTTTTTATGGTAAAAATAAAGTGTGACTCTTAAAGTCTTAATTGGGGACGGGCTGAAATGAAAAAGCGTGATTCTTAATCGGGGACGGAGGAAGTATAAATTTGATATTACTCTATCCGTTCATTATTAAAAGATTATATTTAATCAGGCATGTACTTTAAGAAATATGTACGAATATAAATTAAAAAGTGAGGTGACTATGTCCAGAAGACGATCTATTTCAAAATTTTATAAAGGCTTTTCTGTTAGAAATTTTGTTTATCATTTCTTCTTCGAATAAAATACAATTACTCACCAAAAACAATGATTCCTCTTTCAATTAGAAGTCTAGATTAAAATTCTGTCTTTCTTACTTTTAACACTGTAATGTTCTTTTTGACAGTGGCTTTTCAATTTCCTCTTATTTTTCAATTTAATTTTACAAGAAATTGTCCCGTTTTTCAAAAAATTTATGTTAGTTTATTATGTTTGTTTGAGAATAAAAATATGACTAAAATACACATTACATAAATTTGTAGTTTAATTATAAATAAGGCTACATATGTTTGTATATGTTGAGTTAAGTACTCCACTTCATTGGAGCGCTGTTAACGGGAGTGATGGTTTGATGGACGAATGAGAGGAGAGGAGAGTTTGGAAAAGGAATTCGCATGATCTGAAAGTCACCCTACAAGAAAAAAGTTGGAGACAATAGTTCAGTTTAGATGATCTACATTCTTCCAAAGAGTCAAGATAGAATTTCAACAAAGCAATAAAATAAGTATAATCTAGACTAATCATCATGGATTTTGGTAAAGGAATAAAATAATAGTCTTCCTACACGTTATAAATGACGCATTTTTTTAATATATATTTTTAAAAAAGTTATAGTAATAAATAGTAGTTGAAATGAGAGAAAATTAAGTAAGTTTGAGAATAATATAGAGAAATGTCTCTTCTATATTATTCTCTATTTAACTTTACTTTTTTTTTACTTTAACTATTTATTGTCTTCCATGATTTTTTCAAAATACGTGTGAGAAAAAAGTGTCAGTTATAGTGAGACATCAAGGCTATCCCATCAACGCTGTGACAGTCCCTAAATTCCAGCTATGACAACAAAATAAAGTAATAATCTAATTGAATGATGATAAGCACATGCAATGATGTAATAATCTATTTGAATGAAGTGTGTGTAGAAGCATTTGAAGTAAGTAAAAATATACTGTAATTTCAAGCCTGCTACTCAAGCATAAGCTAGGTGACACGTCAATGCTTAATTGCTAACTACGACTCAATAATAGCCATTAGATATTTAAATTAAAGGCCTAGATCATTAACCACAAAATGTCAATACGATCAACAAAAAACGTCAAACACCCACACAATCAACACAAATCTTGTCAAGTTGCTCTTCACTCTCTCCCCTGCCACGATAAAACCAAACTAGTTAAAACAAACGAAAAAAGGGCTGAAAAAAATAATAAAGCTACTAGAATGAAATAAAATGGCCTTGTAATAAAGACTGAAATGATTTACTCCCTCCGTCTCAAGGTAGATGTTACACTTTCCTTTTTAGTTTGTTCCACAAAAGATGTAACATTTCTTCTTTTGGAAAAAGTTCCCTCTCACATCAATTATAAAATTATATTTTCTCTCACCACTTAACACACAAAATAACATCTTCTAAAATTTTGTGTCATCTACTAAATGTGACATCTACCTTGGAACGGAAGAAGTATATATCAGCACGTCTCATAAAAAAACTAAATCAATGGCCCTAATTTAATCTCTAGTGTGGTCTTTAAAATTAGTTCAACAATTGATCATAACTTTAAAGATTATTATCCTTAATTTATTGGGATATATGATATTTGATTATTTTATTTTAAAAGAAATCTAATCTATTTTATGTGAGCAACGAATTATATTCATTATTATCATATTAATATCTAGATATTTCTTATACTGCCCAATTTTAGTTCTTTCAAGATCCCAATAGTACGTCAGTTTCCCTGTAGCCATCATGTTTGAATTTGTTTTCTATAATTAGCATTACGGTTTCTTTTGTAGCATTTCATTTCATATTTGAGTTCTTAATCATTTTTGCAGGATTGATTTTTTTTTTGTGTGTGTGTAATCGAGGGGTTCACTAATGTAGATTTTATCTTAAGTATTTATTTTGCTAATCCTCTAAATTATAAGTCATTTTGAAAATTACATTTATGGTTTAAATATTAAAAAAAAAATTGTTCCATTAAAATTAATAAAGTAAACATTTTTCTTATTCTTCAACTATGAATTAATACCAAAATAGGTAGTACCATAAAATTTTTAAAATATCACTAAAGATCCTTTTAACTTTGAATTAATATTGTTTGAACTATTTCTTCACTTTTACGATTTATTTTCCTCGAATATATATACCCAGAACCAGAAGTCTCTAATGGACATCGTCTTAGTCCATTAACTATGAGACATACTGCAACTTTCTTCGATAATGCATCTTTTGTAGGCATTTAATGATATATGTTCGAAGACTTGATTGGTGCACCACCATAAGCAACAATGGATAAAAACATGAGGACATAGTTCTTGACAGTGACTACTACTTAATTAAAACTTGAAGAAAAAATAAAACTAGAGTGTATTTAGTATTTCCAAAACAAGGAAGTAAGGTAAGTATTCTCCACCGCATACATTTTCCCAAGCAATTTACAGTCACTGATTCCATTCCTTTGTAATTTTTCAAGTCTAATTTCCCTACACTCGCTTTTCTTTATCCATTACTCCATATACAAATCACATCACCAAACAAAAAGGGCCCTTGTATCTTCTAGGATTATCCGACTTTTTCTCTCAGCTACCTTATTCTGTTCGGAAGTGTAGGGGCACGTGGTTTGATGAATTAATCCATTCCCCTTACGAATAGAATTTGTCTAAATAATCTGCTAAATAGATCAAAATTATTATGTAATTGATTTACGTGCGCTTCTGCTGCCAACCCTTCAACAACAACAACATCTGTGACAGTTGATCCAAGATTTGTCTTAGCGATATCAAGGGGCAATAGAGCAACGTCTAAACGAATGAGCTTTAGCACCGTTTTGTTGCCTTTCCCATTCAAGTTTGCAGCATGCACTGCAACAACATGATCCAATGCCTCAACTGGATTAATGGCCTTCCAAACTTCTTTCCCCCCAAGCAACTCCTGTAACATCTGTTGAACCATGTTTTGACCTCCAAGACGATCGCAACATAAAGCCTTCAATTTACTGCCATCTGCCTTGATTGTTGCCACGGACATGTCTAACAAGCTGCCACCAAGGTAAAAAGTAAGCACCCATTTATCAGGACCGTATGCAATGGCTGCATTAGTAGGCTCATTGTTGGTCCTTATAGAGTTGCGACAATATGGTGTATTGGTATTGTTGACATATGTGGAATATTTTTTTTTTGTTTTACATGAGTTAGTATTTGTTTCAGCAGTGGGTAGTTAGAGCTGGGTAAATATACCGAAAAAACGGTATATTTCATTATTCCTCGAATCCCAATAATAAATTCCACCTGACCAATTAATAGAATTCCGACGATATGGTGTATTGGTATTGTTGACATATGTGGAATGTTTTTTTTTTTACATGAGTTAGTACTTGTTTCAGCAGTGGGTAGTTAGAGATGGGTAAATATGCCGAAAAACCGGTATATCGATCGTATTGTATTGAAAAATATCAAAAATATCGAATTTTCGATATACTAAAATTTTCGGTACGATATAATACCGTATTGTAAGTTTTCGATACGATAACGATATGGATTTTCCTATACCGCGGTATACCGTTTTATATCAAATATAAGATACATATCGATATTATCGGTATATCGAAATATATCGAAAATCAATACGTATTGAATATGGATACATACCGTTTATACTAATTGTAATAATAATATAGTTTTTTTTTTTTTAGTTTAAAAGTTCAAAATCATAAAAAGATATCCATTTAATTTCGATATATCGTTCAATGGTATGGTATACCAAAGTTCAGTACGATATACCGAAATTTCGATATGATAACGGTATAGTTATTATCCATACCGAAATTTCGGTATACCGAAATCCGGTATACCGAAACTTTCGATACGGTAATGATATGAAATTCTTTCATATTGATATTTTCGATACGATAATGATACAAAATTTTCGGTACAATATACCGTATCGACCCAGCTAGGGGTGGGTAAACGGTTTTCGGTTAATCGGTTAACCGAGAACCGAATCGAAACCGGTCGGTTATCGGTTCGGTACCGGTTATATGTTTTTGCTCCAAGTCGGTTATCGGTTATAACTGATTATATCTAAATTTTGTCAAAGTCTCGTATTGTAATGTCGAAAAAGTCCATTTCAATTTGTTTCACTATCAATTATAGTATTTATACTACTATTTATAAATTTCTAACTCAAAGTCAATAAAGTGCTTAAGCATTACTATTTCATAGAAATCTCAAAGAGAGAGAAATATTAAAACTACTCGCTATGATGCCATAACCCAAAACAGATTTCATACATTTCGAAATTAAACTAACAAAACTTCATAGAAACATTAAAACTGGTCTCTATCCTGCCCTAACCCAAAATAGATTTCATACATTTCGAAATTAAACTAACAAAACTTCATAGAAACATTAAAACTAGTCTCTATGATGCCATAACCCAAAACAGATTTCATACATTTCGAAATTAAACTAACAAAACTTCATAGAAACATTAAAACTGGTCTCTATCCTGCCCTAACCCAAAACAGATTTCATACATTTCGATATTAAACTAACAAAACTTCATAAAAATCTCAGAGAGAGACTCTATGATGCCATAACCCAAAACAGATTTCATACATTTCGAAATTAAACTAACAAAATTTCATAGAAATCTCAAAGAGAGAAACATTAAAAGCCCTAACCCAAAACAGATTACATGCATTTCGAAATTAAACTAACAAAATTTCATAGAAAAAAATTTAATTTCTAAAAATACCATATTTCAACTAACATGATGAGTTTGCAATATATTTCTAAAAATACCATATTTTATGGAAACAGTTATCCATTTAATTACAATAAGCAGTTGATCAATGTTGATAAAGTTGACTACACAAAAAAGGATAAAGTTATCCATTTAATTTGCATTAAATCTTCTCCTGAACTTCATCTTCTGCTCCTGAACCTTCTTAATCTGCAGCTCCTGCTCCTGCTCCTTCTTCCTCTGCAGCTCCTCCTCCTCATCCTTCCTCTCCTTCTCCTTCGCAAACATCAGCTGCTGCTCCTTGGCAGTCACCACACACAGCTTACGAAAATCCCTCCAGCAAGGTTCCTTCAACCTCGGGCAAGAACACCCGAAGGTGCGGCAAGGAAATTCGAATACACGACCATTGCCAAAGTTCGAATACATAACTTTGGTACCAAAGTTTGGTACGATATACCGAAATTTCGATACGATAACGGTATAGTTATTATCCATACCGAAATTTCGGTATACCGAAATCCGGTATACCGAAACTTTCGATACGGTAATGATATGAAATTCTTTCATATTGATATTTTCGATACGATAATGATACAAAATTTTCGGTACAATATACTGTATCGACCCAGCTAGGGGTGGGTAAACGGTTTTCGGTTAATCGGTTAACCAAGAATTGAATCGAAACCGGTCGGTTAACGTTTCGATAGCAGTTATATGTTTTTGCTCCAAGTCGGTTATCGGTTATAACCGATTATATCTAAATTTTGTCAAAGTCTCGTATTGCAATGTCGAAAAAGTCCATTTCAATTTGTTTCACTATCAATTATAGTATTATACTACTATTTATAAATTTCTAACTCAAAGTCAATAAAGTGCTTAAGCATTACTATTTCAAAAATAGAATAACCCTTCATTTATTATGGGAGAAAAGTTTTTAAATTATAGATCATGTAAAGTTTAAGTATTTTAAAGTGTCTAAACAATTTATGTATTACTTGTAAATAGAATAATAATGATAATGATAATGATAATAATAATAATAATAATAATAATAAAAGTAGATTAAAAGTTAAAAATTAAAACCATAAACAAATTTAATAATTATTATATTTTTAATTAATAATAGAAGAAATTGTAATTTAGTTTAAAACTTTGTCAAAATAGAAGAATTTGGTGTATTGTTTTAAGCAATTCGGTTAGTTCGGTTATAACCGATAACCGATCGGTTCTAACCGAATCGGTTAATTAAGTAACCGAACTTGAGATCGGTTCGGTTCCGGTTAGTTTTTTAACAAAATTTTATGATCGGTTAACCGACCGAATAACCACCCCTAGACCCAGCCCTAGGTAGTTGTTTGATAAATGTCCATAAATTTTATGTCTGTTGCATCCGAGATGGTCCGTAGAATTCATTTTTTTTCTATTATTTTTATGAAATGGTGGAGTATTTAATTTCTCAAGAATTTATTCATCAAATTTCAATCTCAAATGTCCTTTCCCTCAAACCAAAAAACATCAATCCTGCGTTGCTCATATGGGCAAAGGTAAAAGGAAGATGTGGCAACTTTAGGAAATAGAAAGAAGTTTGGTGGATAAGAAAGTTGGGGAGTTAGAAATAAGTTTGGCAGAGAAGCAAATGGAAATTGAAGAACTCAAAGGTAAGTTGGAGGGAGTTGATGTCTATGCCACTGTTCAGCAAAGATGAACCAGTTGATCGAGCAGCTGCATGAGAAGAATGAGAAATTGGATGATTTAGAAGAGTTAAACTGGCGATTGCTAAAGAGCTGCAGGAGGCTTACAAGGAACTAATCGCGGTACAGTTTCAGTTTCCAACACAACATTTCTCTTTTCATTATCTCAAATATTTTCAAGGGTTCACTGAAATTTTGAGCAACAGCCGTGTTATAGGGACAAAATGAATGTGTGAAGTTGATGTGAATGTGTTCAAAAATGCAAGTATGCAAAGATACCCACCCGAAGAAGCATGTATCATTACTCTTAGGCTTTGTTCCTTGTTGGCAAGAAAGCTTAAGGATCCTAATTGAAACTCATTTCAAGTAGTTGAAGATAGCTAAGGGGATTGCTCAGGTCACTTGAAATGAATTCACTATAGTCGCTTTGCCTATCATAGTTTACATTTTATTGCATAATATATTCTACTTCAATATATAGAATGATAAATTGCTAGTAGTCTAGAAATCTACGATGTCGTTACTAGAGCCTTCAAGGAAATCCAAGACTACAATTCGAGTGGGTGTTATGTGGTTCCCAAATTATGGAACTTCCGGGAAAATAAGTTGTCCACATTAAAGGAAGCCATTTCATATGTTTTGAAGTATCTAAAAGCGCAAGCACAAGAGACGCAATTGACGTTTTTGGTATAATAAAAATTATACTCCTACTACCTTTTCAGGATCTAAATTTGCTTTTGGAAATTAGAATTAAATTCGTTGACCGTGAATTTTCAGAAGAGATTTTTTTGAATTTTTTTCTCTTCTTTTGCTTATAGAACCCACCTTCCACCAATATTTTCTCCTCACTTTCTACTACTACCTCTGTCCCTGAAAATTTGATACATATTACCATTTTGGTCCGTCCCTGAAAATTTGATACACTTCACTTTTACCATTTTTGGAAGTGGACCCCATATTCCACTAACTCATTTCTACTCACATTTTATTATAAAACTAATACTTTAAAAGTAGGACCCACATCCCACCAACTTTTTCAACTCACTTTCCATTACATTTCTTAAAACCCGTGTCGGGTCAAAGTGTTGCAAATTTTGGGGGACGGAGGTAGTACATTTCTTAAAAATCATGTCTAATCAAAAGTAACTTGTACTACCTCCGTCCCTGAAAATTTGTACTCCCTCCGTCCCATAAAAGTTGATACAAAACTTTTGGGCACGGAGATTAAGAATTTATATTAAATAAATAGGAGAGATGGAAAAAGTAGGAAAGATAAGAGAGAGTAAAGTAAATGATGGAATAAAGGACTCAACTTTTATGGGACGGAGGGAGTACCATTTTTTCATTTCCGTCCGTCCCCCAAAATTTGTCCCATTTTACCATTTTTGGCAGTGAACCTTATATTCCACTAACTCATTCTTACTCACATTTTATTATAAAACTAATATATAAAAATATAACCCACAATCCACCAACTTTTTCAACTCACTTTTCATTACATTTCTTAAAACCCGTCCAAAGTCAAAGTGAGACAAATTTTGGAGGACGGAGGTAGTATTATTGAACTGAGGGAGCAGATTTTCTTCTATTGTGTTGCATTTTGTTTTAATCGCACTTTTTTATATTATGAAATAATTTTATAAAATAATAAATAATGGAATATCAGAAATCTAAAATCATAAACGTATAAAATAAAAAATGAGTTGGCTCTTTGTGGAAAGTGTCGTGAATTTGTAATTTCATTTTCTTGAAGTATGTATTTTGTTTTCTTGCATATTAATGGGTTGGCTCTTTGTTTTATGGGCTACAAATTTATGAATCGCCCAATATTATTTATTGCTTAAATATTAGTTTTATTAAATACGTATTACTTTTGTTGACATTTTTAATATTTTAATGGAAGAGTATAGGAAAATATCTGAACAAAAGTATTGTTTTATGGAATAATGATTATAAAACTTATCGTCATTAATCCATAAAAAATCAAATTATTTAATAATTTTAATTTTCAATCATAAAGTGAGAGTTGTGGTAAAAATGGAGTGTTATATTGCTAACTCAATACTTAAATGCTACACAACTAAATACTCTCTTCGTCCGAGAATAAGAGTCTCGTTTTTCTAATTTTAGTTAGTCCCTAAATAGGAGTTCCGGTTCACTTTTACCATGAATGATAATAGGGTCACACCTTCCATTAACTCATTTCACTCACATTTCATTTAAAACTACTCCCTCCGTCCCCTAAATTTTGACATGGTTTGTTTTAAAAAATGTAATGGAAAGTGAGTTGAAAAAGCTAGTGGGATGTGGGTCTTACTTTTAAAGTATTAGTTTTATAATAAAATGTGGGTATGAATGAGTAAAGTGGAATATGAGATCCACTACTAAAAATAATAAAAAGTGAAGTGTGTCAAAATTTGGGGGACGGACTGAAATAGTAAACTGTGTCAAAATTTGGAGGACGGAGGAAGTAATATATACAAGCGGAACCCCTTTAACACTAATTTTTTTTCATCCACTTTTCTTAACATTTCTTAAAACCCGTGCTGCCAATAAATGAGACTCCTAATGACGGAAAGATGGAGTAATAATCATTATATATTCAAATCAAATGCCTATATCATCAATTATTAAATGTTAATACTATCAACAAAAAACGTCAATCAAGGTATTATAAGTCAATTTACAACATATTAGTTCTAACTAACTTTTGAAAAATATCTCATAACTTTAAAACATATATAACTTTCTCGATTTAAATTGCTTTTTTCACACAACATATATCAAATTAAAGATAATTTCATGAGGATTCTAAGGAGATCTCACTTGCATATGTTCCGACGTCAAAATTTAAAAAAAAAATTGAATTTTTTTTTTATATTTTTGATACAACACAAATGTCAACATAGTATATAAAATATGTCAATATAATACAAGTAGAATGTCAATATAAGCAATGTGCTAACATTCTTAAAACGTTGTTTTAATATTTGACTATAGTAATTAGTATTTCGATTTTGTCAAATTCAATATTTTTATCAACTTATTCAATATTTCTTTAATTGCTTATTTGTGGTGTACCAACTCTAGTCATATTATCGCCCATTTTTTCCACGATTTTTAGTTTATGATATAAAATAATGTATCCAAATGCTGCTTCTATCAAAGATAATTTGTTCCATTCACTAAAATTAGTTTCAAACCTAAAAACTAAAACTATTCTTAATTTATTATTCACATTTTTTTCTTTCTTTCTCCTCGCTTTATCATGCATACCAAATCCTACCTAAAAATTAGTTTCAAACCTAAATACATATTCATTATAAACACTCTTTAACTCATGTACTTAGTACTATAATCAACCTTTTTAAATCCTACCTAACCATAGAAAGCACATACAAAAATATTTACTCCATAATATATTTGTCATGTAGCTAACTAACATTTTCATTCAAATGGAAAAATTCACCGACTAAGCTCTATTCGAATGGAAATGTTTATTAGACATTTAGAAGGATATTAGTTTTAAACATTATAAACTTTAAATGAATTATAATATTAATCTTAAAAATTTATGAACCATTGAAATTTGTAACAATTGCTTATGGTGAGTCATTTTTCAAATTTATGAGACATATTTTATCATTTAAAATCATATCATTCGACTTGGATTTCAAGAATGGGGTTGTCGATCAATATGGCATCATTTTGTCTATAATTGAGACTAACACTATAAAAAAACAGAGCTCTAAGGATGCTTTTTCTCTTAATTGAGGACGCTTTTTTGTGTTACTAAATACATTACCAACGCTTTAAAAAGTGTCCTTGGAGCGTGCCAAATCCATGACGCTTTTAGCTAGCGTCGGTGAGTTAATTTTTGGGACGCTTTTAACATGCGTCTCCATCATATTTAAGACGTTTTTATTTGTACTTAGTGACGCATTAAATAGTGTACACTACAAAACAAAAAACGGAAATTAGTGACGGAAATATCCGTCAGTAAAATCCATATATCCTCCAAGAAGAAATTAATGACAGATTCCTGACAGAATGCACTGTGGTAAAAAGCTTGTTAGTAAACCTCAAATTTTATTACTGACAAAAAATCCGTCGCTAACAGTAATCCATATTTCAAAAAAAATATCAAATTTTATTTTCTAGTTTACAAATTCATTGATTAACAATTAAGAAAACATTCACAGATACAAATATATGATTAGGTGAAACACCCCTCACACCCGCAATAAGTAAATTACAACTTCGAAAACAGTAAATCGAGATTAGGACATTATGCAACTTCTTGGACTGATAAAATCTCTACCTTCTTCTCTCTTCAGTCCTTCCAATTATCATTGAGCAAAGCTTGTGCATCTGAAAATCAGATATCCATCTACACAAACCTCAATTATCATGTATTTAATTTATCTAAGCTCAACTATCTATGAAGACGAGCACTAGCCTTACTCCATGGGTTGCGCACACCCCGAGTTGGCCACATATATTATCTGGTTGCAACTGTAGACATACCAAACCATGGTTGAGAGCAACATCAGAAATTGGGAACAAATGTAGAGCATCAAAACCAAAAAAAGTTACCTCTTTCAAGAGAATATCCATAATAGAGAGCCATATTTTTGAACCACAAACTTGCATTCTTGATTTACCACTCCAGACTCTTCTATGGCATGGTTGATCATGGCTATCAGTCTATAACAAATGATCCATTACCATAAATCTACTAGTCCTAACATCTACTAGTCTGATTACTGAAGCATAGCAAATATTGTTGGAGCGGCTATAAGAGAAGTCACAGAATCCAGAAATGATGTACATCCTTAGGTGCAATAGTCTACAAAATGCATACAACATGTATCTCACATTTTTTTATCAAATCTATAAAATGTGGTGAAAAATGTGGTGTGACATACCAGTGATACCACTACTTTGTTTACCACTGATGAGAACATCACCCATGTCAAACTGCAAAATATCCCATCGACAAATTCAGAAATCAGCCAAAACAATTCTCAAAATTTACATGTAACTTTCAAGATTAGCTATATATGATGTATATGCTCTATAATATACCTCTTCGGTCATGGACAGAAACATCTGTGCAATTATTGTGCAATTTTAGATTGCCTACACAAATATTGAGAAACATAAGCAAAAAATCTTGTGAGTAACCATGTTTCGTACATTAATAAGAACATGCATAAGTGAGCGGATTAGAACTTATGGACGTACCTACAATGTCCTAAAAAAGAGAGAGAGATTCAAGAAAAAATTGTATGCATTTAAATTTATAACAGGGGATTTCATGAAAGATGAATGATGAACCTTATAAATGTGAAAAGTAAGAAAAGTGTTATTCATGAATTTCACAATGATCTCAATCGACATTCCATGAATGAAATTCTTAAACAAAGTGGTTTCATAACATGCCTCTACACTGTAGTTGAAGGCAACAAATTTCAAATTGTTCAATAGTGACTGAGAAATCTACATGAATCCAATTTCACTAGTCAATAACTCAATTCTCAGAAATCGAATTAACGACAAGCAATTCTATCATGTGCATTTTGCTATACAGAGAGAGGTAGGTTAATGGTTGCAGAGGCATGACTTGTCCTATTTATAATTGCTTTGTTCCCAACTGAACATCCTAGTCATTCTTGTTCAGTATGGACATCAAAATCTTAAATATTTTCAAGATTATTGATTCACTGAATATGGTGTTGCCAACATCCTCGAATTTTAATTGCAAGGAAGCTGAATGTTGCCAGTGTAAAATTTTCAGTTGATGCAGTTGAGATAGCAGACAAGCTCTTTCAATTGCTTAGATTTTCATCTTTGTTAAGACTTAAAGTGAAAAAGCTTATGTGTTGGGCGAGTTTTCCTAGGAAATCTATGTTTAACTTTCAACTTAAAATGCTTTTCTATCCTGTTAGTTGCAATCGGTTATACCCTATTTGGTTTTATAAAACTCTATAAGAGATGCAGCCGTGTAGCTTCATTATGAACTTTCAAGCTTTTTTACTGGACTTGCTGTTAATCATAAAAATTGTGCAGGTTAAAAATTTTATTCTTCTCGGCGATATTCACAAAAGCATATATTTTCTTAGTTGGAAAGAGCAGGGCTCTCAACTCAATCTGTTGACAAAAGATTTTGGGTCACTTGATTGTTTAGCAACTGAGTTTTTGATCGATGGAAGCACACTCAGCCTCACTGTTTCAGATGACCAGAAGAATGTTCAGGTTAGCACATTTGTGAACAAATAATGAAACATATCGAGTGTTTTTTTTTTCCTTTTTAGGTTGCCTTTTGATTTCTATTTAATACTGTGTTTTATATGTGTGTTTTATTTTGGTAATTGCAAGTGAAGTATATTCTTCTTAGTTTAAAAAATATATGTATAAGTGTTTCTTCTTTCTCTTTCTGAATATTTGTGATATGCTCGTATATATAAATGGTTATATGTGATAACTGGTAACCCTTTTTGCAACATATAGATATTCTATTATGCTCCAAAAGTATCAGAGAGCTGGAAAGGACAGAAGCTTCTGTCGAGAGCTGAGTTTCATATTGGCGCCCATATTACCAAATTTCTACGGTTGCAGCTTCTTCCCACATCTGCTGATCGAACTATGCCTGGCTCTGATAAGACAAACCGATTTGCCTTACTTTTTGGTACCCTGGAAGGCAGCATTGGCTGCATTGCACCTCTGGAGGAACTTACCCTTCGCCGTCTGCAGTCATTGCAGAAAAAGCTTGTAGATTCTGTCTGCCATGTCGCTGGACTAAATCCACGATCTTTCAGACACTTCCATTCGAATGGAAAGGCTCATCGCCCAGGTCCTGACAGCATTGCCGATTGTGAGCTACTCGTGCACTACGTATCTTACTCTTTCGCACACACATCTTTACTTGCCTATTTCTCTGTCTATGAAATAAAAAGTTACCCTCTTTTGGCAGTTTCGAAATGGTGGCGCTCGAAAATCAACTTGAAATTGCTAATCAGATTGGTACGACACGGATGCAGATCATGTCCAACTTGAATGACCTCAGTGTTGCCACAAGCTTCTTGTGAGCACTTCATGTTGAATAGTGGTCTTTAATCTTTATGTAATATGCTGAGGTTAGAACTTGACACTACTATTTCTCATTAAATTAGTTTCTTTCTTGTATTTATAATGAAAATTTTTCAGTTCTACTCAACAATGTAACCATGTGATAATGTAAATTAAAAGATTCTGATGCAAATATTAATTTATTAAATCCAATTGTAATAGTTATATCATTAACCATCTCTTAAAGATAAAATTATGTGGAATTTAATGATTGAAAACCAATTATAAGAGTAAAATTGGGATGAGGCAAAATTTTCGAGACGTACCAAAATGGCAAAATGAGAAAGTGATATTCCTCGTTAGATTATTCATTCTTTGTTCCTTGACATTTTTTTCCCACAACTCTATAAATGCTACAGAGAATGATAGCTTGATAAATAAAATTTTGTTTGAAATACAAACTATGACTATTCAATTGAAAATAGTGGTAAAAATTGAGGAATGTGAGCAAGAAATTCAATTGAAGAAAATTGTAGCTGCGCTCGGAAAATGTACGTACATTCGGCAAAATCCAATATGTTAGCAGCATAGCAACAAATAATAAGTATCACATTGTTGATTATAAAAAATAGGCTAACTCATGTACGTAATAACATGTTGCAGCCCAAAAATAATAATACTAGAATGAAGCAAGTGTTGGAGTAAACCAAATGGGTCTGGGTAGAACAAGAGTATGGGTATTGGGGTGATGCAAGGGATAGTAGCAATTGGAGAGAGTTTGGTTGGCGCAGTCGTAGATTCCGACATCTGATAGATGTCGATTTGGAGGATGTTTTATATGGTTGGTGAAGTGAATGGAATTGGGGTTGAAATGGGAGATGGCAAAGGCGTGGTTGATTCCAAGAAACAAGGCGAGATCCGAAGATGGGCATTTCCTATAGATCACACATCCATCCTCCTCCTTTATAATATTAAGTGTAGAGAAAGAGTGAGTTTTGTCTAGGTATTTGTCGATAAAACGTGCCACCAGGAACAGCTCACCCGTCTGCTCCACATACGCCAGATGATCCATTTTCACCAGATCATCCTTTTTCAAGTGCCTATCATCAATCGGCATCGGATGGGCGTGTGTCTGAATCCAAGCTAATTTGGGAGAATCCATGTCCGTCAGGTCCCATTCCTCCAGCCCCGATTCGTGGAGCGCCGATTTGGTCAAGCAACTGAACACATTGCTCTTGCTTGAACACACGAAGTCAGCGTACGACTTGGGATACACCAGGTTGAAGGCCTTGTGCTCCTAATCCATGTATGGCTTCCCTATGGGGACCCACTCCTGGCTGTGCCCCGGGCAGCAGAAGGCCAGCCGGTCGCCCTGCCCGTACGACACCATGGCGCGGCACTCCTCCGACCCGGGGGAGGCTGCAGACAGGATTAGCTTCGACACCATGGGTGTGCCGCCGTGCCAGATCGCCGCCACGGGGTCAGGAAGGGACTGGATTGGGGGGAGCCTGATGTGGCGCCGGGTGATGGGGTTGGAGAGGAACAGCTCGTCGTTGCGGTAGTTCATCAATGCTAGCCACCCGTGGGATGACCCCACCACCCGCGCGTTGTCGTCCGGGATCTCCGGAGGCTCCGGTCCAGGGCCGTACTTGTTGATCAGCACAACCTCCTCGTCGGCCAGGCTGTAGAAGTTGTACACCATGCCACCGCACCTTCTGTCGAATGTGGGCGCCAGCATCAGCCATGGATTTGGATTTGGATTAGTGCTCGTGCTCGTGCTCATCATCCTACGCCCGTGCCCATATAATCTGCCTCCAAATACTAGTAGCTTTTTCATCATTTGCGTAATTGGTTGATTATTAGCATTATAGGGTATATATATAGCTACTATTATTAATTCGTATATTCAACAAACTATTTTATAAGATTGGGATGAAATCTTTGAAATTAATTCTCCTATATTAATATTAATTAATTATGTATGTCTCAAATAGTAAATCTTGAGGCGCAAGTTTTATAAGATTGAATTATATAGTACTATATATCTCGAATAAAATCTTAACCATGATTACATACATAATCTCAAATATTAATCATCCTATATTAATTACAATAAAATCTTAAGACTTGAAGCACAAGTTATGTAAGAGAGAGAAATACAACAAAATCCTGGGTTGTGTATAAGAGTGAGTCCCGAGAAATTTCAGAATAAAGGTTTAAATTCATTGACCATGCGTATTCTTCCTAATAAGGGATTTCTAATTATATTTCATCTTTTTATTCTTTCCCTTTAATCATTTATCTATTGCCTAAATAAGTAGTACTAATAGATTGGAGCGCAAGTTAGGGTGAAATTTAAATCTTAAATTCAAATTAATCCGTACGTCTCAAATAAAATCTTCCTACTATAAGTTAAGAGATATCTTGGAGCGCAAGTTATAACAATTTTGAATTCAATTATACAGTAAAATCTTAAGACGCATTCACCTATATTAATATTAATTACAGTAAAATCGTAAGACTTGTAGCTCAAGTTAATCTTCCTATATTAATTGGAGGGAGGGATAGGGATAGGGATAGGGATAGGGATATTATTGTACTAGTATACTCCAATGAGTCTCCGATTTATATTCCGTAGGAATAGGAATAGGAATTATTCGACATTCCCTTGGCTGTTGCTACCATCATATACTAGGAGTAGTACTAAGTTGTACAGCCTTGCGGAGAAGAAAGTGGTGAGCATCAAGAAGGAGACGCCACCGCCGGCGTGGGCACAAGGCCGGGTAATACACTTGGGATGTAGCCGCGGCTGGATGGCATCATTCAATCTAGGCAGCCAACTGGCTTTCCTCTCCAATCCCATCACCGGTCGCCATATAAAGCTTCCCAAACTTAGTTGCCCTTATCCCTCCAATATTATCCTAACCTCCTCCTCTCCCGATGCCCACGACTGCCGCGCCATCCTCACCTACGATTGGGAAAGCACCCGCATTGAGCTCTGCTTCCCCAGCCACAACAGCAGCACCTGGCTCCCCGTGTGCAACCCAGTCGACTACTGTGATATCGCCTACTCCGCCCGCCAGAAGCGCCTCTTCTGCTTAACGTGTAACTCGGTCGAGTGCTGGGACCTCGAATCTCCCTCCTTTCTGTGGGAGCATCCCTTCAAGGTTGACGGAAGATTATCTGATCACCACAACTATCTGGGCGAGTGCTGGGACCTCGAATCTCCCTCCTCTATGTGGGAGCATCCCTTCAATGTTGACACAAGATTATCTGATCACCACAACTATCTGGTGATGGACGAGCATTCCGACCGCCTATTTCTAATGGAGCGTGATATCTACAGGCAAATCGGGCCCGACGGATCCTCCATGAAACAAGCCTACAATAGTCTTAACCACTACACAGAAAAAACATTTAATTTCAAAGTCTATGAGATCGATGCCAACAAAGGGACACTCACCAAAATGGAGGGTTCATTGGATGGTTTGGCAATGTTTGTCAGATGCAACAACTCATTCGCGCTTCCGGCGGCTGACTTCAGCTTGACACCCGACTCCATATATTTCGGTGGTCATGTGCCACTATGGGGCCTCGGCCATGATATTGGCATCTTTAATTATGTGGATAAAAAGATATCTTCCATCTATTTTCCCTCTCATCCATCTCATATATGCCCCGGGTTTGCGAAAACCTTTTGGTTCACTCCAAATCCACATTAACACTAGCTAGCTACGATTTATGAACTAATTTTGGTTTCTTTTGTTTTGCACTATGATTTTATGGACTACTATTGAATTACAATGTTTCATTACTACATCTTTAAAATACTCTATTTCGACAAGTTGGAATTACAATGTTTCATTACTACTATCTCAAATGCAACTGTTTGCTTATGTAGTAAAAATATGGTCCATTTTTATCATTAGACTATGGCTCTATTGGAACTCTTTTGATTAGCTTCCACTTTCTGAATCATAAAGATTATGCGTTTCTGAAAACAAGTATTGAATAGAGGGTTGAATTTTGTAACTGCAGGGATGGTATACTATCCACATAAGATATACGGAAACACTCTTTTTGTATGTATCTGATGCTTTAGCTTTTCTTCTGTAGAGCTGTTTCACTGTGAGCTTTTTTTAATTAGGACGACCATTCTTTATAAAGAGGAATATTCTAGTTCAAGCTACAAGGTCAAGAAACAGAATTCTAGGTCAACCTCTCAAAATTCACAAAGAATCGTCCTTTATTGTGCATGACTAGCAAGCTTATTTTCCGATTAAATCCTCGATGACTTTCAGGCTACTACTGAAAAAACATTCTCTCAAAGGAGGCTTTTAGTTACATATATATATTTGATAAATGTTGCTGAACAATTTGGTTCAATATAATCTTTAGCAAGAATTCTTGGATTCAGTCAAACAATTGTTTTAAAGTTGTTTCAAATATTCTCGTTCTACTCTTTTCTGGTTCACATTTGATGCTATGCATGCCGTCACTGGTGCTTATGCCAAACCAATTTTTGTGGAAAAACTGGGAGCTAGCATCGTATGTTGGCTTCATTTTTGTCATGATCAAACTTAACGAACAATGCTAGTTGGTTCCATATTGTTAAGTATATGGTAGAACAAATCATCATCTTAGCAATTGAAAAAGGGCAAGTCGGTTGAGTGAGCTGGATCGGTTTCAAATATTAGTTGTAACGGCTAGTTTGCAACTAACCTGAGGCTCGGAGGAAGACTTGGGAGCCGAGGCTGTTAGCTCACATATAAGAGCTGAGATCAGCAGTTACTTCACTCAATTCATTCCGTGAGAAGAAGAGACACAAGAGTGAAACAGAGTGTTCTATAGTTGATGGAGAATATGGCTGTGTTAGCTTAGTTATCTCTTTGTTCTTGTTTTGCTTTTCAGATCCACACTGTAATCTTGTTTTGATCGATTAGTGAAGAAGTTCCTCATTTGCCCGTGGACGTAGGCTTACGCCGAACCACGTTATATCGTTGTCTTCTTTCGTGTTCATGTTCATTGCGTCGCAAGGCTCACACATATCAAATTACCTCTTAATGTACAGGATTCCATTTTAAACGGTGTCCCTCTAGAAGATTTTGGACATGGCCATCCAGATTCTAATATGCATTCAGAAAAGCTCACATGATTCCAAAATGCTGGTATTGGACCAGTAAGTAGGAGAAACCTTCATACTACAAATTACTAGACATAACTAATTTCTTGGGGGATATTGAATATAATTTGGAGAAAGAGAGAAAGCAATTCTTATTGGAAAAAAAAATTAGTTCACAATTAGTGATTGATTTCTTTTAGTTAGAGATGGAGGATAGTAGCTCACCATTTAATTTGTTGGATGAGAGTTCAAGATATATTAAATTTGTTAGATTAGCAATAGTGGATGGTATATGACCTGAAAATTAAATGAATAATGGGTTAAATAATGTGCTTGAGTTTCCAAAACATTGTAGAAAAAGTAACTCAAAGAGTGTAGTTGTGGAATATGGAGGATGGAAGCTCACCATATAAATTGTTGGAGGAGAGAACTAAGAATGCCAAATTTGATAAATTTCCAATAGTGGATGGCACTGAACCTGAAAAATAGTTATTTGAATGAGAAAAATGCGTAGACAGGGAGACCTTTGTCCATATAAAGAGTGAACATAGTTCTGTAAGTTGCATTCAGCTTGAATCTCATGAACATCACAAGAGTTGCTGCAATAATCTTCATTTGCCTGTATGCAAATTCCTTCCTAATTAAATTAATTCATCAGATTGATTACATATGAAAAAAAACTAAATAAAATCAAACAGAGCTAATAACCTGAAAGGCAGTGAATCCTGAAAAGTGTAATCTTTGGGGCCAAATTCCTCCCCATATATATGGCATTCTCCCCATTGCATACGGCATGTAGCTTATGCCGTCACCTTTCTTTATTCTGTGGCCATCCGGCAGAATGTCATCTTCATCTGCACACTGCAAACTCCGCTAACAATGTTGTTTTTAGCCTAGTTCTGTTATAGAGTCTTATTTCAGCAATTTTTACAACCATAGGAAAGATAGCCTGAGAGTCTCTGTAAGAGCTGCGTGTAGATACTGCATCCTATCGAGAGCTGCCTCGGTCAACCCGAGTACGAATTCATCAATGGATCTTGAATCGAGAGCTGCCTCGGTCTCACCTCTGTAACTAAGTACCACCTTTTCTTGAATCAGAGGATGCTTGCATAACATGTAGAAGAACCAAGCAAGAGTGTTTGCCCCCGCGAAGATAAAACTGAGAATTATGTCCCTCAAATACTCATCGGTCATGTTCTCTGCATCCTTTTCACTTTCAATTGGAAACCTCGACAGTATGTCCTCTTTTGCACCCTGCAAATGGCAAAAATTTGATCAAGAAACCATGAGATTCGGTTTTTATTCAGTACGGACTGACCTGTTCGTTCCTCGTCTGCTCCCTCTTGTGGTGGATCAACTTGTAAACAAAGCTGTCAATGAGTTGAGATTTCTTTCCAGGCCAATGTTAAGAAACCTTTATATTAGCATTTGTGTGTGTATAAGGCAAAAGCCAAGTCTTGGAATATCCAGATTTCTCAAACACAATATTGTATGTACTCTTTCCAACTTCTGTTCCTCTCTTGTACTTTACTAATTTGCATTAATACATGAAAGTCTCATTTTTAGGGGGGCGTAAATACTAGTAGCTAATTATATTATGTCAAAGTCACCAATGTATAATTTAATAAACTTATTTTGTCTTAGCTTCAATTGTTTTTTGCATATGGCAGATTTATGGGAGCATTTTACAAGGAGAGTTGTAAATTTATAATCAGGATCAACCGATCAAGTAATATAGATTATAGACAGAAGACAGCTTATTGAATACATAGATGTGAGAAAAGGAGCAGAAATTAAAGGATGGGAATAAGGCATAACAAGAAAGCTTGATAGAGATAAATTGATTGAATTAACAGAGATATATACATATACAGAGTCTAGAACACGTCTAGCTATGCTGTAAACAATCTGATACATGAAGTGGGTAAGTGGTATAACGGCCATGAATCGTGACTAACTGCTCCACGTCACCTCTCCAGTTGAGATTCATTCAATCACAGTAGATTGAGCTGGAGCTAAGATACTATGTCCGCGATGAAGAATGCCCTCGGATGGAAAACTAGGATCTTGAGACAACCATACATCACCTTCTGTACTCATTTCGCTGCTCTGCAAGGCCGAGATTGGCATCTCAGGTGATCCTTTAATTGAGAACTCACACACAACACCATCAACTTCAACCATACTGCATCCTATTTCCTGCTTAACTTGGTCCATTTAATTTCAGGTTATCCACTTGACATAATTTGTTTTCTTTTCTTTTTTTACTCAATCACTTTATATTATGTGAAAAACATATATAGTTCACACATCTTTACACAATAATCTTATTCAACTAAAGAATTGCACTTTGAAAGAAATGAGTCGAGTCAAGTGGAATGCAGTGAGTATAATGTTTAAATGTCGTGTTAGATGATAACTTACTAGATTTAATTGCTCTACCATATAATAGTATAAATGATGGGACAAGGCTATAGAAGTTTTTTTTAGGAGTTTAATTAGTAAATGGGCTTAGTGGATTAATATTGAGCCCGTTATAATTATTTTTATCGGACAAAGAAACGACCAATTAATTTTGAGATATGTAACTATTTAAATAGTGAATCATGTCAAGCATAAGCTATTAATTATGCAATGATAAAATAATAAATCAATAAATTTGCCTTATACAAAATGTTAAGTTATGAATCAAAAAGATATGAAACAACAATAAAACGTAACTTAGTTGATAAGATATTTTTCTTAATCTAATAATCAATAGATTAGAGGGTTCTAGTCAACACCAGAATACTTTTTGAAAAACTTCGTACCGACAACTGTTTCCTCATTTCCAAGTAATTTCTTATGTGATAAATGAATTATTTATCAAAATAAATTATAATTTACCTAAATTAGTTTGATCAACTCATCTATCATTCATAAGGATTATTACTAAAAAAAGGTTATGTAGTGCGCGTCTAATGTTAGTTCAACGAATAGTAGGCTAAATTTTAAACATTCTTAGTCATTAAAATATTTTTGAAAATTCCATCTTGATTCTTTAACTATTTCTGTTTCAAGTTTCAAGATTTAAGAAACTCCCTGGAACTATTAAAGCCGTTGCAAAGCTACTTTCGATCACAGACTAATTAAACATTCTAAGTCATTAAAATATTGCAAGCTACACTTATAGTTTAACCATGAATTATTGTATAGATGATGTGATTCCCACGATCACTTGTACATAAGGTTTTGTGTTAAAATGACAATTCCTCTTAAAATGACAACGTGACAATGCTTATACAACAATATTATAAACGCTACACAGCAATATTTAATACGGTAGACAGCAATCTATAGATTGCTGTATAGTGTGTCGGATATTGCTGTTCAAGAAAAATTGTTGTTTAAAGAACAGCAGATTGCTGCCCGTCTTTTTCCAGAATTTTTTTTTGCCACATGGCAGCTTATTATTCGTCCACGTGTATAAATGATTGGCTAGAAATTGTGGTATGGTGTTATTTTAAGGGGTGATGACACCCTAACATTGCCCTACATTACAATTTACATCCCATATCAATAGAAAAAGTAATAGACAGATTCTCATGTTTAATTAAGTTAATAAAATTTTCCATTTGTGTTGATCTTCACTTAACCCTCAAGTTTGCGTGTGCATGATTGAAGCTTTGCTTCTGCGCCAAGTTCTTTCCCGATATCCAAACAGCAACATAATCAAGCTCTGTGCACACCGAAAATAACGACTACGAGTTAATAAAAAAATATATACTATTATATGTACTAAAAAACAAAACATAAAAAAAAAATCAAGAGATATATATAATTAATTAGTTTTAACAACATATACAAATACACAACAAAAAAAGTACAAAATTCAATATGGAGTGGATGAGAAATTCAATATGGAGTGGATGAGAAGGTATCAAGTTATCAACAATTGAAGAAATGAATGCAATAACACGGCAGAAATCAGAATCTCTATGCAATTTTTCAAAAGAGGCATCTTGATTATAATAAATAATTATCCGTTAATAGCTTTTAAATTACATCCATTATATATTTAATACTCATTCAATTCCCTTTTCCCCATTTTCTTCTCTTTTCTCCTTTTTCTGCCTTGTCTTCTTATTTATTTCTAATTTATTGTAGGGTAGTATATGGAAAATATCAACACATATCAAAGCAGATTCCATAATCACAAGAAAGGAATAAATCAAAAGTGCAAGTTGTTAAGACCTCACTTCAATTGAAGTTTCCAAATTCAAATTTGAAATTTACACATATTTTTCATATATTCTGGTTGTATTTTCTTTTAATATCCTTTTTTCATTTAGTATTTCCCCCCAATTTATTCTCTACTTCCACTTTTAGTTTGCAAGGGTTCCACGAAATAGATGCACCATTTCTTGACAATTGAGTGAAATAGATGTAGGTAGTGTGTTCCAATCGGAAATACATAAAATTGCATCGTATAATCAACATAGATATATCAAAGGAAAACATACATAAATGTAATAGATACAATCGCTCGCACACAATGCAACACCAACTAATCCACTGAACATATACACGCACAAAAGTTGTGACACACCGATACAAACGCAACACTCACGCATACACTTACCCATAGTATAAATAAATAAGTTAAAGTATATTCATATCCAATTTAAGTTAAGTTTTGTATTTAATACTCGTAGACTTTTATCAAACAAATAATTTGAAAATGAAATTCTCATGTCGATCATAAGACTCGCGATCAATAGCGTCGGCAAAGTAAGAACAATTTGCTGTCAAATAAATCAAACAACCTTTTACAGTACTTAATTGATTCACATTTACAATTGAATTGATAAATCATCCCCACTTGTTCTCATACAGCTCATCTAAAAAATAAGAGAGCCTATGCTTAATTTCTTAGTTCAAAAGATATCATTAATTTATTACTAGGTTATGGTTTGAAATGTCAAAAATATTATAGCTCATTTATTATTGAATTTCAAAAGTCATTCAGTCAATTAATAAAGAATACAAAAAATTCTTAAAGGTATTGAATTTTAAAAAGAGTAACTTATTTTAGAAATTTAGTGCAAAATTAATTTGAATTCACTAATAACAATGATATTTATAAAATAAGACAACTTGATTCAAAAATATTTAAATAAATATATAATGATGTAATATGATAAACATGATGGTAAAGATTAAATTTACAACATTTATAAACTCATTAAAATTATGATATCAAAAATTATAATCGTAATAGACCGTGTGAAATACCAAATAAACTTATTAACCAAGTAACAATATCCTACAATTACATATAAATATTTGGAGTCATTGACCAAATTAATAAAACAGCGCGTTGACGCAATTACGCGGTCGCTATCAGCATCTTATTCTACATAACCTCTATAAAATAACATTTCTACACCTCCCAACTCATTCACAAACCTTAAACAAATTCCAATTCCCATTTCGAAAAAAACAAAATACTAATATGTCAGCAATCATCACAGAGCTCCTGCTTCATCACCATGAACCCATGCATTTTCATGCCTCAATAAACCCAAACAAAAAAAAATGGCACAAAGCCTTCGCCAAAATCTACTGCTCCAGAGCCTTCCTCTCCACCACCGCCGTCGCCATCGTCGTCGACCACAACCTCCCCCACCTCGTCAAGAACAAAAACCACCGCCAACTCTCCCTCCTCAAGGGCCCCCACGGCGTCGCCGCCGCCCTCAAAACAAACCCCCTCCACGGCATCACCGGCGACGCCCAAGACCTCGCCGCCCGAAAAACAGCCTTCGGCACCAACACCTACCCTTTCCCCCCATCAAAATCCTTCCTCCACTTTGTAATAGAAGCCTTCAAAGATCCCACCATCCTCATTTTACTCGCCTGCGCCGCTCTCTCCCTCGGCTTCGGCATCAAAGAGCACGGAATTAAAGAAGGCTGGTACGACGGCGGCAGCATCTTCGTGGCCGTCTTCCTCGTCATCTCCGTCTCCGCCATCAGCAACTTCAGACAGAGCAGACAGTTTGATAAACTTTCCAAAATAAGCAGTAATGTTTTAGTAGAAGTCGTTAGAAGCGGAAGGAGGCAAGAGGTGTCGATATACGACGTCGTTGTGGGCGACGTCGTGTGCTTAAACATCGGGGATCAAGTCCCTGCAGACGGCCTTTTCATCGAAGGCCACTCTCTGCAGGTGGATGAGTCTAGTATGACCGGTGAGAGTGACATCGTGGATGTCGATATTCGTGCCAATCCTTTTCTATTTTCCGGTACGAAGGTGGCGGATGGGTACGGGAAAATGGTGGTGACGAGTGTCGGGATGGACACTCTGTGGGGGGAGATGATGAGCAGGATAAGCAAGGATGATACGGATGAGGAGACGCCGCTGCAGAGCAGGCTCAACAAGCTGACTTCATCGATTGGGAAGCTCGGGTTGGCTGTAGCGTTTCTTGTTCTTGTTGTTTTGATGATTCGTTATTTTACGGGGAACACAGAGGATGAGAATGGGGTGAGGGAGTTTAATGGGAGGAGGACTAAAGCGGATGATGTGATTAATTCTGTTGTTGGGATTGTTGCTGCTGCGGTGACGATTGTGGTGGTGGCTATACCGGAAGGTTTGCCTCTTGCTGTCACTCTGACTCTTGCTTATTCGATGAAGAGGATGATGGCTGATCAATCCATGGTGAGGAAGCTCTCGGCTTGCGAGACCATGGGCTCTGCTACTACTATCTGCACGGATAAGACGGGTACGCTGACTATGAATAAGATGGTGGTGACGAAGTTTTGGTTAGGGAAGGAGTGTTTGGAAGAGGGAATGAATGTTGGGAGGAGTGTTGTTGAGCTGCTTCGTGAGGGCGTGGGGCTTAACACGACGGGTGGTGTGTATGCGTCTGAGGAAGGGGTGGAATTCTCTGGTAGCCCTACTGAGAAGGCGATTCTGTCGTGGGCTGTGGCGGAGATGGGGATGGATATGGAGGAGGTGAAGAGGGGTTGTGAGATTCTTCATGTGGAGGCATTTAATTCTGAGAAGAAAAGGAGTGGTGTTTTGGTGAAGAGAGATCATGAATTTCATGTGCATTGGAAAGGAGCAGCTGAGATGATTCTTGCAATGTGCTCACATTACTATGATTTGGAAGGTGAGAAAAAAGATTTGAATGATGAGGAGAGATTGCAATTCAATCATATTATTCAAGGAATGGCTGCTTCTAGCCTTAGATGCATTGCATTTGCACATAAACAGAGTGATGAGGTGAATCTTGAAACAGAGAAGAATATTCAAGAAGATGGTATGATTCTACTTGGTTTAGTAGGGATTAAAGATCCATGTCGGCCGGGGGTGAAGAAGGCTGTTGAAGATTGCCAGTATGCAGGTGTGGATGTGAAGATGATCACCGGTGACAACGTGTTCACAGCCAAGGCCATAGCTACAGAGTGTGGGATACTCCTCCCGGGTCAAGACCAAGACGGATGTGTAGTTGAAGGAGCTGAGTTTCGTTCGTACACGGATGAGGAGCGGATGCAGAGGGTCGAGGGCATCCGCGTGATGGCAAGATCCTCCCCATTGGACAAGCTCCTCATGGTGCAGTGCTTGAAGAGGCTCGGCCATGTGGTGGCAGTCACGGGAGACGGGACGAACGATGCACCGGCCTTAAAAGAGGCTGACATAGGGCTGTCGATGGGGATCCAAGGCACCGAGGTGGCGAAGGAGAGCTCCGATATAGTGATCATGGATGACAACTTCGCATCAGTGGTGACAGTGCTAAAATGGGGGAGGTGTGTGTACAACAACATACAGAAGTTCATTCAGTTCCAGCTGACAGTCAACGTCGCAGCGTTGACGGTCAACTTTGTGGCGGCCGTCTCGGCCGGGGAGGTTCCTCTGACGGCGGTGCAGCTGCTGTGGGTGAACCTGATCATGGACACGCTCGGTGCGCTGGCCTTGGCCACGGAGAGGCCCGCGAGGGAGCTGATGGAGAAATGGCCCGTGGGGAGGCACGAGGCGCTGATCAGTAATGTGATGTGGAGGAACCTGATGGCTCAGGCTGTGTACCAGATTGTGGTGTTGTTGGTGCTGCAGTTTGGAGGGGAGGGTCTGTTTGGGTTGAGCGAAAAGGTGAAGAATACTTTGATATTTAATGCGTTTGTGATGTGCCAGGTGTTTAATGAGTTCAATGCAAGGAAGCTTGAGAAGAGGAATGTGTTTGAAGGGTTGCATAAGAACAAGTTGTTTGTGGGGATTGTGGGAGTGACAGTGGTTCTTCAAGTGGTGATGGTGGAGTTGTTGAATAAGTTTGCTGATACAGAGAGGCTGAATTTGGGAGAATGGGGGATTTGTGTTGGGATTGGGGCACTTTCATGGCCTCTTGCTTGGCTTGTGAAGCTTATACCAGTTCCAGAAAGGCCATTTTTCAGTTATGTTAGTATCAAGAGGTGGAGAGGTGCATGAAGACAAAGGGAAATTTGGGCATGAGTACAATTTATTTGTTTGTTTTTTAATACTATGATTGGATTCCCTTCTTTTTATTTTTTCATGTAGTATAGTTTGGAATATACGTACACTGATTTCTTGATTCAATATATGTTAGTTTGGAATACAATTTATTTATTTGGGCATCTAGTATTATAATTTTCCTATAGTCCGCAGTCAAGTTTCTGTTCACTGCCGACGTGGTCTCTGCTAAAGTCCAATTCGCACACACATTGTACACACTTTTTACACACATATTCAACATTTCTCTATTTTCTCTCGGCATCTCACTGTCCAACGCTAAATCGCGGCCGACGTGGTCTCTGCTGCCGATGCCTTAGAAATATGAACTATTTTCACTTTAATCCGTTACTTAAAATTATAAATTATATATTTTAGTCTCTACGTCTCATTGAAGATGACCCACTTTCCTTTTTAGTTTGTCCCAACTAAAATGACCCATTACCTAAAATGGAAACACCTTTATCTCTACTTTATTCTCTTCTCTTACTTTACTCTCTCCTTTCAACACACAAAATAAATTTACATAAAATCCCGTGCCGTCCAAGAAAGGGGTCATCTTCCTTGGGATGACTTTTTCTTTCTAATTAGCGACTCATTTTCTACTAACAATGCTTCACTTTTTATCTTTCTATCACTTTTTTACTTTACCAGTTGTGTATTAAAAATTTAAAGTTCACAATTTAAAGGAGTGAAGGTAGTATAATTATAATTATTTCATAACCATGCTATATAACTGAATGAATAGTGTAAATTAATATGATAGGTGTAGGAAGGGGCGTGGGGAGATGACGTCCATTGCGAGAGTTGTGGTCTAACGCAAAAAGTGAAGGTAGTATAATTATAATTATGAAATAATTATAATTATTTCATAACCCTAAGGAGAATAGTAGCGAATTCACACAGAAATATATACAAAAGGAAATTTAACTAGAGAAGGAATAAATCATGTTTTGTGCACTAATAAATAAATTATTCATGCATATAGTTGAAATTGAAGCTTATAAAGCCAATCAAGAAAAAATCACACTACATACAAGTATTGGTTTTCGGTTTGGGTTTTTTGGTTTATTCAAATTGAAAAATCAATTTTTTCAAAAAATGAAAATCGCACCGAACCAAATTATTTAAAATTTTGAACTCGAAAAACAGAATTTCGAATTATAAATCGAACCGAACAACAAAAAAAATACTAAAATTTCATAAATATATCCAAAAAATTGAAAATTTTAAGATTAATTTTCTAATCAACATGAAAAATATATGGTATCAACCAATAACATATCTAAAGAATTAAAATCTTTTTAAAATCCAAATATTATTACACTTATTAATATAAATCAACACAAATAGAGTATTTTGTTTTTTTTTTTAAATTCGGACCAAATCGAATCAGAAAATGAAATTAGCCAAAAGTTTAAAACCAAACCGAAAAACTGAAAAAAAAAAATCAAATAGAAATTTAAATTTCTGTTTAATTCGGATCGGATATTCAATTTTCGGATATTTTGCTCACCCGTGCATACAAGCCAATCTACAATGTAGCCCAAAAAGCATTTCTTTTTTTATCTCACGTTTTAATTCTACTATTTTTTTTTTTTTTATCATTTTATTAGAGCAGCTAATCGTTTATATGTTCCTTAACCAATAGTACTAGGGCATTCAATACCGAAAAAAGTCAAAAACTAAAAACATAGTACTAATTCAATTTTCCAATCCAAACGTCAAGTCGCGTGACTCAGCGTTGACAAAGTTAAACAATATTCCTAGAATTTGCAACGACCACCTGAGAGTCAGCGCATTGACCTCCTAAGTTTTGTGAGCACTATTTCGAAGGAAGCTTCTCTAAGTCATACGCTACCACATCAATAATATACTCCTATATAAAGTGGAATATCGGCCACATTATATACACACTGTTTATAAATCAAAAAGAAAAAACTAAAAACATATACTATGTCAAACACCTACCCATCTCCTCCTCCCACAAAAACCTTCCTCCATTTCACACTCACACCTTGTAAGGATCCAACCAACCTCCTCCTGCTAGCCTGCGCCGCTATCTCTCTAGCCATCGGCGTCAAAATGCGCCGCTGCAAGCAAGGCTTGTACGACGGCGCTACCATATTCTTCCTCGCCTTCCTCATCATCTCCATCTCCGCCGCTATCAACTTCACCCAGAGCAGACGCCTCCCCAAACTAAGCACCAACGTTACAGACGAGGCGACCCCGCTGCAGAGCCGCCTAAACAAGCTCACTTCCTCCATGTTAAAGCTCGGTTTGGCTGCGGATTTTCTGGTTCTTGCTGTGTGGGTGATTCGATACTTCACAGGGAATAAACAAGATGACAATGGGGGGAGAGAGTTTAACTGGAGCAGGACTAAAGCAGTTGATGTGATCAACTCTGCCATTGGGATTATTGCAGCTGTGATCATTGCTGTGGTTGCTACACCGGAGCGTTCGCCTCTGGCTTTGACTCTGATTCTTGCGTATTCTGTGAAGAGAATGATGGCTGATCAATCCATGGTGAGGAAGCTCTCTGCTTGCGAGACCATTGGTTCTGCTACCACCATCTGCACCGGTAAGACAGGTATTCTAACTATGAATTATTTGAATGTGTCAAAGTTTTGGATAGGGAAGGAGTCCTTTGAAGGTGGTCATAACATAGCGAAGTGTGTTATGGAGCTGCTCCGTGAGGGTGTCGGCCTCAACACAACGGGTGGTGTGTATGATTCAGGGCAAAGGCAAGACTACTCTGGTAACCCGACTGAAAGGGCAATCCTGTCGTGGGCTGTGGCGTGGATGGGGATGGATATGGAGGAGGTGAGGAGGGGATGTGAGATTATTCATGTGGAGGCATTCAATTCAGAGAAGAAGAGGAGTGGTGTTTTGGTGAAGAGAGATCATGAATTTCATGTGCATTGGAAAGGAGCTGCTGAGATGATTCTTGCAATGTGCTCACATTACTATGATTTGGATGGTAACATAAAAGATTTGAATGATGAAGAGAGATTGCAATTCAATCTTATAATTCAAGGAATGGCTGCTTCTAGCCTTAGATGCATTGCATTTGCACATAAACAGAGTGATGAGGTGAACCTTGAAACAGAGAAGAAAATCGAAGAATATGGTATGATTCTACTAGGTTTAGTAGGGATAAAAGATCCATGCCGGCCCGGTGTGAGGAAGGCTGTTGAAGATTGCCAGTATGCCGGTGTTGATGTGAAGATGATCACCGGTGACAACGTGTTCACGGCCAAGGCCATAGCCGTGGAGTGTGGGATACTCCGTCTAGGCCAAGATTTTGACGAATGTGTAGTTGAAGGAGCTGAGTTTCGTTCGTACACGGATGAGGAGCGGATGGAGAGGGTCGAGGCCATCCACGTGATGGCAAGATCTTCCCCATTGGACAAGCTCCTCATGGTGCAGTGCTTGAAGAGGCTCGGCCATGTGGTGGCAGTCACGGGAGACGGGACGAATGATGCACTGGCCTTAAAAGAGGCGGACATAGGCCTGTCGATGGGGATCCAAGGCACAGAGGTGGCGAAGGAGAGCTCTGATATAGTGATCATGGATGATAACTTTGCATCAGTGGTGACAGTGCTAAAATGGGGGAGGTGTGTTTACAACAACATACAGAAGTTCATTCAGTTCCAGTTGACTGTCAACGTCGTGGCGTTGACGGTCAACTTTGTGGCGGCCGTATCAGCCGGGGAGGTGCCTCTGACGGCAGTGCAGCTCCTGTGGGTGAATCTGATCATGGACACGCTCGCGGCACTAGCGCTGGCCACAGATAGGCCGGCGAGGGAGCTGATGGAGAGGAAGCCAGTTGGGCGGGACGAGGCGCTGATCAGTAATGTGATGTGGCGGAATCTGATGGCTCAGGCTGTGTACCAGATTGTGGTGTTGTTGGTGCTGCAGTTTAGAGGAGAGGGTCTGCTTGGTGTGAGTGAAAAGG